>NC_058083.1:145277083-145577083 GCF_014858855.1 Bufo gargarizans
CGAACCTCAATTAGTACGGGTGAGTGGTCCGAAACGGTTCGTACTCCGTATCGAATCTTGCTGATATTACTCAAATTGCTCTCATTAGTGAGTGCTAGATCAATCCGAGACATTGCTCTCCCCCCCCCTGCTAACGCAGGAGTATACTCTCTTTCCTCCGCCGAGATGTTCCCATATATCTACCACTCCTACCTCTAAACAGAACTGGGGCAACAAGGAGTTACAGGGGTTCCTCCCCCGATCTGCATCTAAAGTAAATCTATCCTTGTTGGGGTCCATAACCGCATTGAAGTCCCCCATCAGGATTAGCCGGCATTCTGGTCTATTTTCAGCAAAAAGCAATAGCTGAGTCAGGGGGTACATTGAGAATGGAGGGGGTATATAAAAGAAAGCCAGAATGTAACTGTGGCCATACAGCTTGCCGTGTAGGAAAATGAATCTACCCTGATCATCTATATAGGATTTTATAAGGATGAAGTCTACAGAATTATGAATCAGGACTGAAACGCCCCTGGAGGATCCACTAAAAGTGGAGTGATAAGACTGGGAGTGCCATCCCGTTGTCAGACGGCGCAGGGTTTCTTTAGTAAGGTGAGTTTCTACTATACATATAATTGCTGGAAGGTATCTTTTTACTGCATCCATAATAGCTTGCCTTTTAACCCTTTCCCCAAGCCCTCTAACATTCCAAGATACAATTCTGATAGACATCAATCAAAAAAAAAAAAGAAAAAAAAAAAAAAGAAAAAACCCAGCCTGCAAGGTGTGTTCCCAGCCCCCCCCCCCACCCTCCCAACCCCCTCTCCATTGATCCGCCCGAACTACTCAGCGAACCTCTAACCCCCGGCCACTCTCCCCCAGCCAAGCCCCACCCCCCAGCATCCCTTCAAACATAATATTACGCGATTTCAAATGCCTGTTTGATCGATCCAGTCTGACGCTTGTTGTGGTGTCTCAAAAAACAAGGAAGTCCCATTGTAGATCACTCTTAATTTCGCTGGATACTGTAAAGAATATTTAATATCCTTTAGCGCCAAGCGCTTCTTTATCGCGTCTCTTTTCCTGAGTCTGGCGAGCAAAGTCAGGAAAAAAGAGCAACCTAGAGCCCTGATATTCAATGGGAGTACATTCTCTAGCTCTTCTTAATATCATATCCCTATCAGCGGACAATAAAAGAGAGAAAAAAAAAAAAAGGGGGGGGATATAAAGAAACTGGAAAATTAATAAAAAAGGGAGAGTACCAGCCGGAAAAAAAAAAAGGGAAGAGAATGGCCCCAAAGCGACGATCAGTGGACTCCTCGGCAACCAAATTGGGGTCTAAAACACCAGAAAACAAGATTGATAAGTTTTTGAAATCACCCTTCCCTATTGAAAAAAATCCACCTAAAATTAAACCCTCTGCTAACGTGAAGAAAAATGCTAAAACGCCCCAGTTTGAGGAACCCTCTGAGGACGGATCAATGGAGGCAGATCAGGAGACGGTAGAGGAGGGTTTCCCTGTACAAACGCGAACAGAATATGATCCATCGGTATTAGATAAGATCCTTTCTGCCGTGGAAAACAACGGCTCCCTGGTGCAGGGGATGTCCACTCAATTGGGCTCAGTGCAGAGCGATATCACCCTAATCAGGGAAGATTTAGTAAAGATCCGTGACCGAGTTCTCAATGTGGAAAAAACTGTTGTTTCACTGCAAACCGATATAGCCACATTAAAATCTCAAACTTTGCTTCTCGCCTCAGAAAACCAAGTGCTACAACACAGGCTGGAGGACCTTGAGAATAAGTCAAGGCGGAACAATGTCCGTATAATTGGTTTCCCAGAAGGGGCTGAGGGTCGGCAGCTAGAGGAGCAACTCAAAGATGTCGTCACACACAATCTAGGCAGCGAGAATTTTTCTTCTATGTTCCAAATAGAAAGAGCTCATCGAATACCAGGAGGAAAACCTATTCCAGGGAGGCCGCCGCGCACAATTTTAATGATACTAAATATATTAATTTCAAATACATGATTAGAGATAAAATGCATAAATCAATAAATATTTCTGCAATAACTAATAAAGTACATAAGTGGTACTAATTAAGCACAAGTGGAATCCATAGTGATAAATGTAATATGATGACAGTGGGTGGAACGCAGGAATAAAACATAATCGTACCCTCAGGTGTATTGAGCCCGAACATGAGCCCCAATCGAAAGCCGAACTCTGCGTGTGGTGAATGACAATGCGCAAGCGCCAGGTAATGCCGTCAGTGGAGCATGCTCACTACATGCCAGCACTAATTCGGCCATTTTACAACAGGTAACAAACGCTCAATCCAGGTGCGCGTGCCCATATGACATCATCATAGGCAACGCCATCTTGGACATTGGCAAGTAGCCCAGAGTTATTTTTAAATTAAAATAAAGGCATGCAGGTGGTCTATTGTATGGGAAGAATACTCCTTGTCAAAGGGGTAAAACCTCAGCCCCAATGGGCATAAAATGTAAGCACGCTCGGCACTACCATATCAATCATGCTATACAAAGAGTCCCATAGAATCCTCCTATCGCAGCCAGAATCGGGGATCTCCTGATAAAACCAGGGCAATAAGATAAGGTACACATTGGCACAACCTGGAAAATAACATATAAAAAAGAGACATAATGACAAAGATTGCATGGGGACACAATATTCTGCTGCTGATTACGCATGTTCAACTTATATTATTCCACCTCATTCATCTTGAATTCTGTGAATAAAAGACTTTATGATTAAAAATGGTAGGGCATATCGCCCGATCTCTCTGTTAAATACAGACTACAAAATCTGCGCAAAAATATTTGCTAATAGATTAAAGGGAGTCATTGACAGGCTAATTCATCCAGACCAGACTGGGTTTATACCCAAGAGATTAGTACAATCCAGCATACGTAGAGCCTTTTTGAATATGCAGGTTGAGGAGGGGGAGGCTCTCGCTCCATGCTGTCATTAGACGCTGAGAAGGCGTTTGACAGGGTGGAGTGGGAATATCTCTGGAAAGTAATGCATTGGATGAATCTGGACCAATACTTTATTAAATGGGTCCAGATTCTATATAATCACCCCAAAGTTATAATAAATATCAATGGAGTATGGTCTGACCAACTAGTTGCTTAGAGGAACAAGACAGGGATGTCCCCTTTCCCCTTTACTGTTTGCTTTTTTTTATAGAATCGCTGGCAGCTAAAATTCGAGCAAATGAAATGATTAAAGGTTTTGGTATGAATGGGACCTCCGATAAGATAAGTATGTATGCAGATGATATCTTAAATCTTCTTGGAGAATCCAACATCTTAGCTGTCTCATCTCATAGAACAATTTTTTGCGAGTTTAGCGATATCTCGAGATATAAAATCAACTGGGCCAAATCAGTATTGTTACCGCTTGATCAGGCACCCCTACCGATTTCAGCAGGAATCAGGGTATTGAAACCTATGGAATCCTTTGAATATCTGGGTGTAAAACTGAGTGCAAGCATACTAGACTTCACAAAACTAAATGTCTTCCCTTTGCTGATTAGATGCAAAAGCAAAATAAGTGTTTGGCAGAAGTTATCGATAGGACAAGCGGATAGAATCGCGTTAATAAAAACGGTGTTACTTCCCCAGCTTTTGTATATTTTGGCAGCCTGTCCAGTTTGGATTGAGGATTATTTCTTCAACCATCTGGAACGGCTGCTGAATGACTTAATCTGGGGAAGAAAAAGGGTAAAACTAAAACAAAAATATCTTTGGTTAGCAGAAGAGGATGGAGGGCTATCGGTTCCCTTTTTTCAGGGATACTGATTGGCCTCTCAAGTTCAGTGGCTAAAATCTGGGGGAAATAATATAAAAAATATCTAGAAAGGGGCTTTAATGGCCCAAAATATAATATATTTTGCATATTAGAGACAGGATTTATTAAAAATAAAGGGAAAAAGTGCCCAATATGTTGAATGGTTGACTTGGCTTGGGGAAAAATAAAAATACTAGGAATCCTGAACTCTTCACATTTTTCACCTCTGTGGTGTAATAATAATGTGAGAGAATTTCAATGAATTACAAAATACAAGTATTGGGAAAAGCACGGTATAATATATATAACAGTTAGTTAAGAATGGGAAAATAAGAGCACTAAAAGAATTACCGTATTTTTCATTTTATAAGACACACTTCTCCCCCCCCCAAAAGTGGGGGGAAAATGGCCGTGCGTCTTATAAAGCGGTTACTTCACTGGCCGCTCTGCTGCACAGTGCGGCCAGCGAAGTATCAGTGTGGAGGGAGGAGGCGGGGACACTCATGGCGGGGCCCGATGCAGTGACTCTACTCTAATATACCGGGCCCCACAACTGTTAAATACATTCAATCTGATCTATATCTAAATGTATACGCTTTGTTCCGTACTTACTGTAGTACCATAAGTATAGCATTAAGTCATGCGCCGCCTGCCTGTTCATTCATAAAGTGAGATAAGCAGGCAGGCGGCGCATGAGGAGGGAGCTGGGGCAGGCGGCGCATGACCGAGGGAGCTGGGGCAGGCGGCGTATGAGGAGGGAGCTGCGGCAAGTGGCTAATGACCGAGGGAGCTGCCGGTCTGCACCGTCTTGATGCTATACTTACGGTACTACAGTAAGTACCGAACAGAGCATATACATTTAGATATAGATCAGATTGAATGTATTTTACAGTTGCGGGGCCCGGTATATTAGAGTAGAGTCACTGCACTGGGCCCCGCCATGAGTGTCCCCGCCTCCTCCCTCCACATTGATGCATCTGATGGGGGAACTGTAGATGACACTTATGGGGATCTGTAGATGACACTTATGGGGATCTGTGGATGACATAAGTGTCATCCACAGATCCCCCATCAGTGTCATCCACAGATCCCCCATCAGTGTCATCCACAGATCCCTCATAACAGTGCGTCATCCACAGATCCCCCCATAACAGCGTGTCATCCACAGATCCCCCCATAACAGTGCGTCATCCACAGATCCCCCCATAACAGTGCGTCATCCACAGATCCCCCCATAACAGTGCGTCATCCACAGATCTCCATAACAGTGCATCATCCACAGACCGCCATTAGTTCAAAACCTACCAAAAGCACACCTTTTGGTTCAAAATATTTTTTTCTTATTTTCCTCTTCAAAAAACCTAGGTGCGTCTTATAAAGTGAAAAATACGGTATGTCCAGGAATAAATTTAGACTCAACGAGTTGGTTTCAGTGTCACCAATTAAAACACGCTTTTGAAGCTACACAAAATAGGGAATATTTTATCACAACAAAACATGAATTTATAGATTTTTTTTTATCAATCCATGACAACTAGGGTCACTATCTCCCAAGTGTATAGTATAATAAGGAAGGGGTTGGGTAAAATAATAAAGTTTAACAGTGAGGAAAAATGGGTAAAGGATATAGGATTAAACACATTAGAATGGGGGAATATACAGGTCCTTCTAAAAAAATTAGCATATTGTGATTGTAACGGCACCGTTTCAGCAGACAAGGGGCTAAAATCCGTTTAGGCGATATGCCCCTTTCCGAGAGACAGGCACAGCTACTGCAGAACACCAACCTCCCGAACTGGATACAAAATAGAACTCCAAACTGGAACCTCGCAAATAGCTGTCAGCAGGCGAACAGGAAAAAGCGTACAGTCAGCTTACACTCCTGGCAATCAGTCTCCAACAGCATACATGGAATCCCCCCAATAACGAGACAAGGCTCCGTCTTGAGGGTCAAGCAGTGCTCTGACATGCTGGCACACCCAGCCTGGTTTGTATTACAGTTTTGCAAATACAGAACAGATACAACATATCCCCACAATGCATCATGGTTTCCTCCCCTCTGTCCCGGAGACGACCGAAGACAATCCAATTATCTCTCAGGACAAAAGGGAGATCACCAATACACATGTGGAGACAACAGGACAGATATCACCATTTAAACACACAATGGCACACCCCCACAGCAAACACAGACATTTAACATATCCCCAGATAGCTCAAGTCTGAGTGCATATCATTAGGTGAATGGCATTTAGAATACACGAATACAATAATATTAGCTATCTGGGTGCCCTCACATAACATACAATTTTATAAAACATATCACAGGAACCCCAAAACATGCAATAACCCCATAACCAATATATCCTCGGAACCGGGGGATCTGGGTGAACCACATGTCCAAAATTCACCCACATCCGTTCAGTAGTTTGGAAGATACAGTTACACTGAAAATATACAAGTTATACCAAAAATAGTCACTAATAAATGTGTCCCCTGTTTGGTAGTTTCAAACTACTGAATGATGTCTCTGTGCACCAAATACAGGCAAGATAGCACCGTGTTGAAAAGTCAGAACAGTGTCTGTAAGCTAAAATGGCCGCTATCTATTGTTCTCACCATGTGCTTCATCCAAGCAAGTAAGGCAAAGGATGCAATCCAGGGACAGAGGGCTCCGTCCCAAGTGCCTTAAGACCCAATAACTTAAGGGACCATAATCCCAGGGCAGGAGGCTGGTAAACAGACCCCTCCAAAACACTGTGGCAAGGTTGGTTTCGCCACAGTGATAAAGTTCATTATTTTCTGTAATGTACTGATAAACATTAGACTTTCATATATTTTAGATTCATTACACACCAACTGAAGAAGTTCAAGCCTTTTATTGTTTTAATATTGATGATTTTGGCATACAGCTCATGAAAACCCCAAATTCCTATGTAAAAAAATTAGCATATCATGAAAAGGTTCTCTAAACGAGCTATTAACCTAATCATCTGAATCAACTAATTAACTCTAAACACCTGAAAAAGATTCCTGAGGCTTTTAAAAACTCCCAGCCTGGTTCATTACTCAAAACCGCAATCATGGGTAAGACTGCAGACCTGACTGCTGTCCAGAAGGCCATCATTGACACCCTCAAGCAAGAGGGTAAGACACAGAAAGAAATTTCTGAACGAATAGGCTGTTCCCAGAGTGCTGTATCAAGGCACCTCAGTGGGAAGTCTGTGGGAAGGAAAAAGTGTGGCAGAAAACGCTGCACAACGAGAAGAGGTGACCGGACCCTGAGGAAGATTGTGGAGAAGGACCGATTCCAGACCTTGGGGGACCTGAGGAAGCAGTGGACTGAGTCTGGAGTAGAAACATCCAGAGCCACCGTGTACAGGCGTGTGCAGGAAATGGGCTACAGGTGCCGCATTCCCCAGGTCAAGCCACTTTCGAACCAGAAACAGCGGCAGAAGCGCCTGACCTGGGCTACAGAGAAGCAGCACTGGACTGTTGCTCAGTGGTCTAAAGTACTTTTTTCGGATGAAAGCAAATTTTGCATGTCATTCGGAAATCAAGGTGCCAGAGTCTGGAGGAAGACTGGGGAGAGGGAAATGCCAAAATGCCTGAAGTCCAGTGTCAAGTACCCACAGTCAGTGATGGTCTGGGGTGCCATGTCAGCTGCTGGTGTTGGTCCACTGTGTTTTATCAAGGGCAGGGTCAATGCAGCTAGCTATCAGGAGATTTTGGAGCACTTCATGCTTCCATCTGCTGAAAAGCTTTATGGAGATGAAGATTTCATTTTTCAGCACGACCTGGCACCTGCTCACAGTGGCAAACCACTGGTAAATGGTTTACTGACCATGGTATTACTGTGCTCAATTGGCCTGCCAACTCTCCTGACCTGAACCCCATAGAGAATCTGTGGGATATTGGGAAGAGAAAGTTGAGAGACGCAAGACCCAACACTCTGGATGAACTTAAGGCCGCTATTGAAGCATCCTGGGCCTCCATAACACCTCAGCAGTGCCACAGGCTGATTGCCTCCATGCCACGCCGCATTGAAGCAGTCATTTCTGCAAAAGGATTCCCGACCAAGTATTGAGTGCATAACTGAACATAATTATTTGAAGGTTGACTTTTTTTTGTATTAAAAACACTTTTCTTTTATTGGTCGGATGAAATATGCTAATTTTTTTAGATATATTATTTATAAATTTGGGTTTTCATGAGCTGTATGCCAAAATCATCAATATTAAAACAATAAAAGGCTTGAACTAATTCAGTTGGTGTGTAATGAATCTAAAATATATGAAAGTCTAATGTTTATCAGTACATTACAGAAAATAATGAACTTTATCACAATATGCTAATTTTTTTAGAAGAACCTGTATATAAAAATATAAAAAGTGCAACGATTTCTAGTAATTTTAGGATAATTTTCTTTAATATTATCCATAGAATATACAGTGGGATGCAAAAGTTTGGGCAACCTTGTTAATCGTCATGATTTTCCTGTATAAATCGTTGGTTGTTACGATAAAAAATGTCAGTTAAATATATCATATAGGAAACACACAGTGATATTTGAGAAGTGAAATTAAGTTTATTGGATTTAGAGAAAGTGTGCTATAATTGTTTAAACAAAATTAGGCAGTTGCATAAATTTGGGCACCACAAAAAATAAATGAAATCGATATTTAGTAGATCCTCCTTTTGCAGAAATTACAGCCTCTAAAAGGTTCCAATGAGAGTCTGGATTCTGGTTGAAGGTATTTTTGTTGAAAGCTCCAGCCCCGGCGCAGCTTAAGCTTTGTCACCGATTCCTGGACATTGGTCTCCAGAATCTGCTGATACTGAGTGGAATCCATGCGTCCCTCAACTTTGACAAGATTCCCAGTCCCTGCACTGGCCACACAGCCCCACAGCATAATGGAACCACAACCATATTTTACTGTAGGTAGCAGGTGTTTTTCTTGGAATGCTGTGTTCTTTTTCCTCCATGCATAACGCCCCTTGTTATGGCCAAATAACTCAATTTTAGTTTCATCAGTCCACAGCACCTTATTCCAAAATTAAGCTGGCTTGTCCAAATGTGCTTTATCCCACCTCAAGTTGCACTTTTTGTGCTGTGGGTGGAGAAAAGGCTTCCTCTGCATCACTCTCGCATACAGCATCTCCTTGTGTAAAGTGTGCCAAATGGCTGAACGATGCACAGTGACTCCATCTGCAGCAAGATGATGTTGTAGGTCTTTGGTGCTGGTCTGTGGGTTGACTCTGACTGTTCTCACCATTCGTCGCTTCTGTCTATCCGAGATCTTGGTCTGCCCCTTCGAGCCTTAACTTGAACTGAGCCTGTGGTCTTCCATTTCCTCAATATGTTCCTAACTGTGGAAACAGACAGCTGAAATCTCTGAGACAGCTTTCTGTATCCGTCCCCTAAACCATGATGGTGAACAATCTTTGTCTTCAGGTCATTTGACTGTTGTTTTGAGACCCCCATGTTTCTACTCTTCAGAGAAAATTAAAAGAGGAGGGAAACTTACAATTGACCCCTTTAAATACTCTTTCTCATAATTGGCTTCACCTGTGTATGTAGGTCAGGGGTCACTGAGCTTACCAAGCCAATTTGAGTTGCAATAATAAGTTCTAAAGGTTTTGGAATCAATAAAATGACAACAGTGCCCAAATTTATGCACCTGCCTAATGTTGTTTAAACAATTATAGCACATTTTTTTGTAAACCCAATAAACTTAATTTCAGTTCTCAAATATCACTGTGTGTGTCTCCTATATGATATATTTAACTGACATTTTTTGTCGTAACAACCCACGATTTATACAGGAAAATCATGACAATTAACAAGGTTGCCCAAACTTTTGCATCCCACTGTAACTGTTCCTGCCACCCTCCCCACTCTGTCATGGGGCCACTATTGTCAATGGCACTGCCACTGCTGCCACCCTCCCCACTCTGTCATGGGGTCACTATTGTCACTGGTTCTGGCTTTGCAGCCAACCTTCCCACTCATGGGGCCACTACTACATATATTTCAACTTTTGAAAAGTAGAAAGATGGATATTTGACACATTTTTTCATAATAAGCTAAGCCTGCAACTTGGCCCAAAAAATAATTATACATACCCAATCACAATCAGTTCCCTTAATGCTCTCACATAGCGTAGTAATTGTTGTCATGCTAGTTGTGCCTACATGTGTGCTATTCACATTAGTTATGCCCAGATTTGCCTCCCTCACAATAGTTATGCCAAGATATGTGTCCCTTTACAGGAAATAAAAATAATTAAAAAGAAATACATCACTTGCCACCCTTCAGCCTCCTCCAGCATACAGTCCCATGTAAATAACATCACTGTCTTCCCCACCCGCCTCCAATATACAGTCCCTTGTAAGGCTACATGCAAACAAATGTAACAAAAAAAGGGCTTTAAAAACAGACACACTTTGTGTATCTATTTTTTGGCCATATGGCTGTTTTCAACTGCATTTTGCAACCAGATAAATTTTAATGGACTATTCCAACCCCTGCAGTACACCTAATTTCCCCCATAGAAGCTACCAACATAAAAGATGTTCCCAATAGTGGCTGCCAGCATTCATAATGTTTTGACTACTGACAAAAAAAAAAAAATCAATACTCGCTTCAACCACTCGCATGTGCAGGACCTGCTCCCAGCATAATCGTGTAATGTTATTATGCAGGGAGCACAGGTCCTACTACCTCGAGTAGTAGGACCTGTGTTTGCAAGTGGTTGATATATTTTTATTTTATTTTTTGACCCCTAAAATACTAGTTTTAACAGTCGTTAGACAAGTGCACTCCTGTCTAAACAGCTGTTAAAACAGTCCCATTGATTTATCGGCCAAAAATACAACATGACCTACTTTCTGACAGCCGCTATTCTCTGGCCGTTAAAGAAATGGCCACATGGCCGTGTGACGAATGTTACTTGTGGTAACCTGCCCTCACACGGCCAGTTTTTGCGTCAATGTGCATATAGGCTAAATAGCATCATTACTCACATTTTAGCCCCTCCAACAAACAGTCCCATATAAATAACATCACTCTCTATTTATATCCTTTTATGTACAGTCCCATGTAAATTGTTTCATTCTCTCCCTCCAACATACAGTCCTATGTAAATAACATCACTCCCCTCCCTTCAAACCTACAGTGCTAGGTTAATAACATTACTCCCTCCCTGTATAAGAGAACTAAAACTCCCAGCATATCCCAGGCTCTCAGCTTGTTACATTGAATCAGTTGCAGGACCTTCTCTCTACTGCTAAGCTCCGCCTCTTTATGAACTGATCACATGGCTATGACATGATCACAGGTCCTTCAACAGATGAGTTCTGCCTACTGACGTCATCACAGTTCTCTCGGCGACTGCAGACAGAGGAGGACGCTGAAAGAACAAGTCCTCCGCAGAGCTCCACAGACCTCTCCCTCATGATGGCGAGGTTAGTGAAAAATAGGGGAGGGGCAGCTGAGGTTAATGGTGAAATGGGGAGCGGACAGCTGGAAGCAGAGACAGCTGACAGCGGGAAATACCTCAGCCTCTTCGGGACCGCTGGACAGTCCTGGACTGTCTCAGCGTATCTGGGGAGGTTATAAGGTATGCTATTGTAAATGTTACTGCCACTGCAGCTGCCCCCCTCCCTGCTCCGTTATGGGGCCACTACTTGAATCTTGGGGCACTGCATGGTTAAGTCCATGGCGATAAATTAGACCTGATGGTAACAGTGACCTGTAATACTGACGCACAGTAAATCTACAGCTAATAGAAGGGATTAACCCCCTCTACCCCAGGCCAGTTTTCACCCTTCTGACCAGGCCAAATCTGACATGTGTCACTTTATGTGGTAATAACTTTGGAACGCTTTTACTTATCCAGACCATTCTGAGATTGTTTTCTCGTGACACATTGTACTGCATGACAGTCATACATTTGAGTCAATATATTTCCCCTTGATTTATGAAAAAATCCCAAATTTACCAATTAATTAGCAATTTTAAAAATTTAAATTTCTCTGCTTTTAAAACAGAAAGTGATATCTCATAAAATATTACTTTACATTCCCCATGTCTACTTTATGTTGGCATCCTTTTATAAATGTCTTTTAGGATGTTAGAAGGCTTAGAATTTTAGAAGCAATTCTTAAAATTTTTAAGAAAGTTTCTAAAACCCACTTTTTAAGGACCTGTTCAGTCCTGAAGTCACTTTGTGGGACTTACATAGTATAAACCCCCCATAAATTACCTCATTGTAGAAACTACACCCCTGAATTTACTCAAAACATTTTTTTACAAACTTTGTTAACCCTTTAGGTGTTCCACAAGAATTAAAGGAAATGGAGACAAAATGTCACTTTTTTGGCAAATTTTCCATTGTAATCCAGTATTTATTACCCTGATTCTGCGGTTTACAGGAAAACCCTATATGTGGTCGTAAACTGATGTAAGAGCACACAACAGGGAGCAGAAGAAAAGACGCGCCGTATGGTTTTTGGAAGGCAGATTTTGCTGGACTGGATTTTAGACACCATGTTCCTTTTGAAGCGCCCCTGATGCCCCTTTACAGTAGAAACTCCCAAAACATGACTCAATTTTGGAAACTACGGATAAGGTGACAGGCACCATTTTTATTTTTTGTTTTTTACAACGTTTATCTGACAGATTAGATCATGTGCAATTTTCATAGGTTATTACGGACGCAATGATATATGTTTGTTTGTTTCCGTTTTACATTTTTGTGTCACCATTTTATGAATGCCAATTTTTTTTATTTTTCCGCCGATCGTCTTGTGCAGGGGCGCGTTTTTTGCAGGAAGAGTTGACATTTTTATTGGTACCAATTTTGGGTACATATGATCTTTTTGATCATTCAATATTACACTTTATGGGGCAAAGTGACCAAAGAATTGTTTGTTTTGGCACAGGTTTTTACAGTGTTCACCTGAGGGGTTAGTTTATGTGATATTTTTATACAGCAGGTCGTTACGCACACGGCAATACCTAATATGTATACTTTTTAATATTTATTTCTATTTTATACAATAATAGCATTTTTTAATCAAATAAATGATGTTTAATTGTGTTCATAGTCTAAGATCCATAGTTTTTTAGTTTTTGACCAATTGTCTTAGGCAGCATCTCATTTTTTGCTGGATGAGGTGATGGTTTGATTGGTACTATTTTCCGGAGCATATGCCTTCTTGATCGCTTGTATTTTTTGCCACAGTTTTCATTTTATTTATTTTTTATGTTATTCACCTGAGGGGTTAGGTCATGTAATATTTTTATAGAGCAGGTTATTACAGATGCAGCGATACCTAATATGTCTACATTTTATTTATTTATTTCATGATGAGGTGATGGTTTGATTTGTACTATTTTGGGCGGCATACATCTTTTTGATCGCTTGGTGTTGCAATTTATGTGATGTTGGGTGACATAAGGCTTTTTTGGTACAGTGTTTATTTTTTTTATTTTTTTACAGTGTTCACCTGACAGTTTAGGTCATGTGATAATTTTATAGAACAGGTTGTTACGGTCACGCCGATACCTAATATGTCTAATTTATTTTTATTTATTTCACTTTAATACAATAATAGCATTTTTGGAAAAGAAATTGTTTTAGTGTCTCCATAATCTGAAATCTATAGTTTTTTTTTTTTTTTTGGGAGATTGTCTTATGTAGGGGCTCATTTTTTGTGGGATTAGGTGAGTTTTATTGGTACCATTTTGGGGGTATAAGCCTTTTTGATTGCTTGGTTTTGCAGTTTTTGTGATGTAAGGTGGCAAAAATAGTTTTTTTTTAAACAGCTTTTTTTTACGGTGTTTATCGGATAGGGTGGATTATGTGATATGTGAAATTAGGGGAAAGGGGCATTATTTTTCTTTGTTTACTTGAAACTTATTTTTTTTATAGAAACCACTTTTGTAGAACATTTGTGTTTTGTGATGCATTTTATAAAAAAAAAAAATGTGTACAATCCATGAAGAACAGACACAGTTCCCATGCACTGTGTACAGATGCTTCTGCCAACCACTCCCCTCTTCAGCAGAATATGTGCCATAGTATTGCTCCTTGTAAATTTTTTATGGGTACGTGATTTTGAAAAGATCCTACAAGATGTATCCCGTGTGTTCCTCCCTTCCCTCAGGTAGAAATTGTTGTAGTTGTAGTGTTAAACCAGATATGTATAGATAAGAAATATATGAGACAGAGAGCAAGAAAAGGGTTACCCTCCCTGAAAAACAAAACTAAAAGTTGGAACTCCTGCTGCTTCTCGTGAGGATTTCCTTTATATTAGTCAGCAGTTTATGCTAGCAGGCGAGCTTTGCACATTGATAACTTCTCATTTTTCTACCTCCAAAGCCCTCTAAGCCTTTTATAACACAAGCAAGAGGAATAGAGACAAGGCATTGGGGCATAAAAATGTATACTTACATACTGTATGTAATATATTCAATATTAATGTGTAGACAGAAATGCCATCATATGATATCTCTTACTGATACGTTCCCTGGAGTTAGAATTACTTATCTGATAATCCTACATCATCTATTCAGTGTCCGAAATGTAACCACTAGTCATTCTTTCTCTTTTGCTGTATCTCTTGCTCTTTCATGTGCGCTCTAATTCCCTCTCTTGCACTCTCATTCTCTCCCACTCTCTTGCCCTCTCATTCTTCACTACCCCCAGTGCAGTGCCACAGAGGGTGACTGCAAAGGGTTAACAATTGCTAAATGAGTTCATGCCTTGTGTTATGTAATCCCAAGAGCTGTCTATAGGTGTCATTTAGTCATCGTGCCTACCCAGCAGAGGAAAGGCTGTATCTTCCTCCATATAAGGGAGGAGCTAGAGCAGCTTGATTGCATCAGCTAGAGAGTCTGGCTCTGCCTGTTGTTGAAGGCAGATGCCTTTAAATTGGGTAGAAGCTGATAGCAAGGAAAGAGTATTTTTATCCAGGAAAAAACATTCCTGTGGAGTGTGGAAGCTGCCAGACCAAAGCAACTTTGCCAGGAGAGCCCCTGAGGGAAAGATACCCACATAATGTCTAGGACCAGAGTGAATGCTAGTGCAGTGAGAGTGACGATAACTCTGGACTTTGCTGCATATGGATGGTTTGTAGCCTCTAGCACCTTGCATGCCTGTATTCAATTTGGGAAGATAGCAAAGTGTTTTAAGAGACTCAAGGAATGCCACTATCATCATGGCTACCACTGCCTATATACAGTCATTGGGAAATGAAAGTTCTGTATTATACCTCAATATTGTGCATGCTGCTGCAAATCTCAGCATCCACATTAAAGAGACTATTTTTTTGTTATAATTAAATTGGGCCTGGTCATTGACTACACTGTCAGCTGGCCACTGCTTCTGTATTCCTGTTGTGCACCCTGCCAAATATCTACCATCAAGGACACCACAACTAACACCAGGCAGGAAACCCTAAAAGTCCAGGGTGTGATCCAAGGGAAGAAAAGGTGCGCCCTACAGTCACTGCATTGACCCAGGGAGCACCAGAGGGAACATTACCACTGTGAACTATGAATACAATGACCACTACTCCCATCCTTCTCACAGCATTTACCATGTGGGCTTGCTACACCAGGTACAAAGTAAAATGCTTTCCCTGTCTAAATGTCCATCATTGCTCAAATGAAAACTGTCATCTATAAGGACCAGTTTTTTACATGTATGTCCTAAAGATAAAGCTGGCAAAACACATTAGATGTATGTTGGGTATGTTGGTTGAACTAAACATTGTAGATGGAAAAGGCTTACCCTCTAATGTGCATGGGGCTCTCAACGCTCCCCCAACACATATGTCAAGGGAGAAAAGGGTCAAGTATGTTTGATTTCAACATACCCAAACCTTTTGTTCACGGGGAGATAAGTCACACACCAGAGGTGTCAGGCAGTGTCTTTCTTCCCTCTCCCCATTAAGAACACATTCAGCACATTAAAGCCACAGCTGTTGGCTGAAGGAGTATTATATGGAGCATGGAGTATCTCATGAGCATGGCTTGCTTTGATTATTGTATAATGAAAACTTTTGGAGCATAGTTATAGTTTTTGCTTCCAATTTTTACCATCTTTAAAATCTCGGCTTGCTATAAGCAAATTGTTGCTCACAAGTGCAGGGAAGGACATATGCACCATGTGTAACCTGTGCAGCTGAGATTTCTCCTGGGAGGAATGGTGGCCCAATGCCAACCATAAACATCTGTTCATTAAATTGCATGTAAGGGACTTAATTAATGAGAGTCATGACTCATAGTAACTAATGGATTGTGAGAGACATAACGGGGTGGTCTATTATCAGTTAATAGAGATTAAAGGGGCACCCATTCATGTTTTTTTTTTTTTCACAGGACCCCTCTGTTTTCTGTGTCTGCCTCTTTGCAAACCCAACTAGAAGATCACAACACTCCTTGCTGCAAGCTTGAGAAAGACTCAATTTGAGTCCAAATATTGCATGCTGTAATGATGCCTTTTGGTTAAATAAATACATCACATTGCTTTAATGGAAGGAGTGCTGTGATCTTCTATTTGGATTTATCTCAAGGACCATAAGCAGGGGTCCGACATCATTTGCACCCACATGCTCCTTGATGGACGCCACTCCTACTGAAAGGATACACCAAATATTGTAACATAGTGGTGCTTTACTTTCCAAGTGTCACTGACAGCTTACAGAAATCTTGAAGTGGTGAAGATTTAAAGCAGAAGTAGTGAGAGGTTAGGAAAATTCTCAAATTTTAAAGTTGCTTTGACAACTTGCTTCCCCAATTCTATTTTTCAATAACTTTCATACTTCCACCAATGTTTAATAACTTCTCATTATACAGTGATTAAACTTTATGTACATAAAATTCGAACCCCCCTTCAGTCTGAATGTTGTAAAGCTCATAGCAGGCAGTAGATCCTTAAAGGGATTATCCCATGAAATATTTTATCCCCTATTCACAGTATAAGTAAAAACAGATTGATTATGTCAATCACAATCCTAAAAACAAAGGGTTCCCAAGTCCTGTCTCTGAATGCAGTGGCAGTGTGCTTGCCATTGCTCTATTCATTTCAATAAGAATGTTGTAGAGTGTAGACAGTGCTCCATCAACCTTACAGAAGTGTATGGAGCGGTGGACCAACATATGCACTATGGTTCCATTCAGAAAGAGGACTTTGGGACCTCTTGTTATTGCGATTGCAGGGCTCCAACCATTATTTATCACATATTCTGTGGAAGATTTATGGTAATAAAATTGTATACAATAACATTATGCACTAGATTCACACATTGGTAGTACTCATTTAGAGCATTTAGACACCCCCTTGTTTAAACTGTATCTATCCTGTGGACAGATGATGAACAATCTTTGTGGAAAAACTCGTTTAATTTGACCCTGACTCTTTATATATATATATATATATATATATATTTTTTTTGGTTGAGAAATGAATTCACATGCCTCAGTAAAGGCTTGTCTAGAACTGAGATTATATAATCTCAGAAAAATTAAGCAACTTGCTTGCTAATGCAAATTATTGTAAAATATTTTGAACACGTTATTCAGGTGCAATATACTGTATACTGCATGTTTCAATATGTTATCATCAAAGCAAAGTGGATAATGGAACTCAAAAATGACAAGGAGTGAAGAGTTACAAATAGATATTACATTACCTGAATGGCAAAATGTTTTTTCTAATATATATACAGTACAGACCAAAAGTTTGGACACACCTTCTCATTCAAAGAGTTTTCTTTATTTTCATGACTATGAAAATTGTAGATTCACACTGAAGGCATCAAAACTATGAATTAACACATGTGGAATTATATAGATAACAAAAAAGTGTGAAACAACAGAAAATATGTCATATTCTAGGTTCTTCAAAGTAGCCACCTTTTGCTTTGATTACTGCTTTGCACACTCTTGGCATTCTCTTGATGAGCTTCAAGAGGTAGTCACCTGAAATGGTTTTCACTTCACAGGTGTGCCCTGTCAGGTTTAATAAGTGGGATTTCTTGCCTTATAAATGGGGTTGGGACCATCAGTTGCGTTGTGGAGAAGTCAGGTGGATACACAACTGATAGTCCTACTGAATAGACTGTTAGAATTTGTATTATGGCAAGAAAAAAACAGCTAAGTAAAGAAAAACGAGTGGCCATCATTACTTTAATTAAGGTCAGTCAGTCCGAAAATTTGGGAAAACTTTAAAAGTGTGACCAAGTGCAGTCACAAAAACCATCAAGTACTACAAAGAAACTGGCTCACATGCGGACCGCCCCAGTCACCTTGCTGCAGAGGATAAGTTCATCCGAGTCACCAGCCTCAGAAATCTCAGGTTAACAGTAGCTCAGATTAGGGACCAGGTCAATGCCACACAGAGTTCTAGCAGCAGACACATCTCTAGAACAACTGTTAAGAGGAGACTGTGTGAATCAGGCCTTCATGGTAGAATATCTGCTAGGAAACCACTGCTAAGGACAGGCAACAAGCAGAAGAGACTTGTTTGGGCTAAAGAACACAAGGAATGGACATTAGACCAGTGGAAATCTGTGCTTTGGTCTGATGAGTCCAAATTTGAGATCTTTGGTTCCAACCACAGTGTCTTTGTGCGACGCAGAAAAGGTGAACGGATGGACTCTACATGCCTGGTTCCCACTGTGAAGCATGGAGGAGGAGGTGTGATAGTGTGGGGGTGCTTTGCTGGTGACACTGTTGGGGATTTATTCAGAATTGAAGGCATACTGAACCAGCATGGCTACCACAGCATCTTGCAGCGGCATGCTATTCCATCCGGTTTGCGTTTAGTTGGACCATCATTTATTTTTCAACAGGACAATGACCCCAAACACACTTCCAGGCTGTGTAAGGGCTATTTGACCATGAAGAAGAGTGATGGGGTGCTGTGCCAGATGACCTGGCCTCCACAGTCACCGGACCTGAACCCAATCGAGATGGTTTGGGGTGAGCTGGACCGCAGAGTGAAGGCAAAAGCGCCAACAAGTGTTAAGCATCTCTGGGAACTCCTTCAAGACTGTTGGAAGACCACTTTAGGTGACTACCTCTTGAAGCTCATCAAGAGAATGCTAAGAGTGTGCGGTAATCAAAGCAAAAGGTGGCTACTTTGAAGAACCTAGAACATGACATATTTTCAGTTGTTTCACACTTTTTTGTTACGTATATAATTCCACATCTGTTAATTCATAGTTTTGATGCCTTCAGTGTGAAGTCTACAATTTTCATAGTCATGAAAATAAAGAAAACTCTTTGAATGAGAAGGTGTGTCCAAACTTTTAGTCTGTACTGTATATATCTTATATATATAAAAATGAATTTCTGTCTGTCTAGACGTTCTTTATGCGTGACCAAACGACTGGACCGATCTTCACCAAATTTGGCACACAGGTATATCAGGTGTCTGGGAAGGTTTTAGACCGGGGCTCAGCTCTCTAGGACATACCGTCCCTGAGATAGTCCCCAAAAGAATGAGCCCCTCAAATTCAAGCCTGCAGGTTTTTCTGTTCAAATTCCAACTATCATAAACACAGTTTTACTCCAGCCATATTTCTTTACTGCTTAAAGGGGCGGTCACTGTGAAAGTCACAGTTAAAGGGGCGGTCACTGTGAAAGTCACAGTTTAAGGGGCGGTCACAGTGAAAGTCACAGTTAGAGGGGCGGTCACAGTGAAAGTCACAGTTAAAGGGGCAGTCACAGTGAAAGTCACATTTAAAGGGCTGCCACTGTGAAAGTCACAGTTAAAGGGGCGTTCACAGTTAAAGTCACAGTTAAAGGGGCGTTCACTGTAAAAGTCACTGTTAAAGGGGCGGTCACAGTGAAAGTCACAGTTAAAGGGGCAGAACCCCAGAAAGCACTCCGTAGTGCTTCCATAGTGTTCCGTCCTGCTATTCCATTCCTTACCATTCCGCATCTCCGGATTTACGGACTCATTGAAATGAATGGGTCCGCATCCGTGATGCGGAATGACCACGGAATGGTGCCTGTGTATTGCGGATCCGCAAATGCGGTCTGCAATACGGCAACGGGCTTCACACGGTCGTGTGAACAAGCCCTTATGAAAAGCTACTGGATTGGCCTTAGACTCGATATTGGGATGTCATGTGGAGGAAACTCAGCTGGCACTGCTTCCTAAATATCTAAATAGCTTCCCACTAGAACATAGATCGATATTAGCTAATATGTTAATGGCTACTAAGTTACTGGTCACGAAACATTGGAAATAAAAAAATGCACCCCATATCCAAGAAGTATTGAGTTCTCTGAATATTATATGTTCATACTAGAGAATGATCACACGCATTCAAAATAAAACTAATACTTTTCAATACAGGTGGACCATCTGGATAGAAATCAATTATTACACACCTTGAAATTGGAACTAATATGTTTGACCTGCAATACTGTTAGAGACAATAGACCACCAGACTTCTATTATTGCCAAATAAAGTTATATTTTTACCATATTACCCCCTTTCTTATTCCGTGCAACATCAAGTGGGAATGTGCAATCATACTTGCCTATACTTCCTATAATGTAAATATACACAAATATTTTATCGCAATCATTCTGTATCGTTGCCCAAGAACATATGTAATAAATAAGAACAACAGTTAAATAACGTCAGAATACTATTATCTAATACGTTTTGCAACAGCAATATGTATATTTACTTTGTTTTTTCTATTTTCTTTTTTACTTTTTCACTTTCCTTATACATTTTCTATATTTATAATCTTATGTGATCATATACAAGATGATCCTTATTAATCAAGAACCATATGTACACAGTGATGTAACTGTACTATATGTCATAATTTTGAAATGGAGTGTACCGTACCTACTGTACATGATAACAATGTCATTCTTTATTTTGAAAAATTCAATAAAAAGATTATCACCAAAAATGACAAGGATGTAATAACTGGTTTAACTGCTTTAGGACTAGCCTATTTTGGATTAATGGGAAGCAGTTTTTTTTTTTTTTTATTATTATCCCAGAGTCAAACTTTTTTTATTCTTTCAGTTTCATCGATGTGGCTGTATGAGGGCTTACATTTTTGCAGAATAAATTGTAACTTTGAAGAGCACCTTTTTGGTGTGCATATATCCTATTGATAAACTTACATAAAGTATGGTTAAAAAAAGACATATGTCTATCAAGTTCAACCAGGGGATGAGACAGGATGAAAATTAAGGGTAGGGAAGTGAGAAACCAGAATTCTACCCATTTTCATAAGCATTAATGTTATTAATGCCACTTCAGGATCTGGGCAATCAGGGACAGTGGATGGTTTTAAAAAAGAGGCTTAAGTGCTTAAAATTAAAGGTGTTGTCCTGCTATATATATTGATAACCTATCCTCAAAATAGGTGATCAATATCTGATCGGAGAGGGTCTGACACCCGGCACTCCCCATGATGAACTGTTTGAAGAGGAGGTGGCGCTCTATGCGAGCACTGCCTCCTGTCCATTACACTGTCTTTGGTCTCAGAAGTCCCAAGTAATTACAAGCACTCTCTCCATTACCTTGAATGGAGTGAGTACTTATTATTACACTAAACCGCCATTCCAGAGGAGATGACACGTAGTATAATGAAGAAGAAGCAGATCTCTCATAGAACACCGCCTCCTCATACAGCTGATCAGCCGGGGTGCCTGGTGTCGGACCCCCACTGGTCTGATATTGATGAACTATCCTGATGATAGCTCATTAATATATATATGGCAGGACAAAACCTTTAATTTTTATGCATTCATCTCCGCCTCTTTTTTTCAAAACATCCACGGTTCCTGGTGTACCACATCCTGAGGTGGACTATTCTACAGATTCACAGCACTTATAGTAAAGAAGCCTTGTTACCTCGCTTTGTCACCCCTTCTTGTCTTTTAAGTGATTTTACATGGAACAGCTTTTGACCATATTTTTTGCATATACAGTAAGTTAATCATGTCTCCTCTTAGACATCTTTTAAGAATAAATTAAATTCTTTTAATCTATCCTCAAAGCTAAGACCCCCCCACGATCCTTATCCATTTACTTGATTTTCTTTGTACTTTTTCCAGCTTCAGGGCATCTTTTCTAGAGATGAGTAAATTTAATTCGGCTGCTTTGCCGAATTTCACAAAAAAAAATTGTTTTGTGACAATTACTTTGTTACTTGTATGTAGCGGCTAAACCCCTCGGATGCCATGTTCATTGTTGATCGTAGCATCTGAGGCTACCATTTAGGCCTTTCAGGGTTTAATCAGGGTAAGGCCCCATGCACATGGCCGTGTTTCACAGCCGTGTGCGGGCCGTGGAACCGCGGCCTGGATCCCTCCTGAGAGCAGGAGCGCACGGTGTCACTGGTTGCTATGACGCCGTGCGCTCCCTGCTGCCGCCGCAATACAGTAATACACTGGTATGATCTATACCAGTGTATTACTGTACTGTGCCGGCAGCAGGGAGCGCACGGCGTCATAGCAACCAGTGACACCGTGCGCTCCTGCTCTCAGGAGGGATCCAGGCCGCGGTTCCACAGCCCGCACACGGCTGTGAACAACAGCCGTGTGCATGGGGCCTAATAAAAAAATATATTCCCCTTATCGATATGATCGCATAGAGGCCCATCTTGATTGAAGACAATGCACAAAATCTTGTGACGTGACAATGAGATTTTGCGCGGTATGTCCCATCAAGACGGCCTCTTCCCGTGCAAATGGGTGAGGTGAATATGTATTTTTTTGTTTTTACTGCCTTTTCATTGAAAATTGATTTGTTACCATAAAGCACAAGGAAATTTGGCTTAGTGGTGATTCAAATTTTTCCTGAAATTCAGATCGAAGTCAATTTGTTTGACTTTGATTCACTCAACATTACTTTCTATGAACTGGTGCCTAGAACTAAACTGTATATTCCAGATGAGGCCATGCCAATGCTTTGTAAATATAGCAATATCACATATCTGGTCTGCGATTCCATGCCTCATTTAATACATAACAATATTTCCATGGAGAGATGGGACTAATTACCAAACCTAGGTGGACAGGCTTAGAGAAACAGCCAAGCAGCCCACATCTCTGCTATTTCTGTAACTCTTTTGTAGTGAATGGGAGCTATCCAAACAGCATAACAGAACAAGCTATGCTGCTTTGTGCAATTTTTAAATCTGGCACATGCCTCGTGGAGAATAGCTCTATAATAGAGCTGGAAATGTTTTAATTACAGGTCTGTACAACTTAGAGTTTGTATGGAGTTGTAATGCAGACGTGCTCATGAACCATGGACAGTCTATTGACCAGTATCAAAAAGATGAAATATCTCCACTGCAACAAATGACTGTGTCAGATACCAAGTAAACACATTTTATAGAAATATTGGGGGGGGGGGGGGTGGAACTTAAAATCGTGGGCTTTTATTATTTTTTGGAGTTAATTGTTCAAAAATGTGTGACTTTTTATTTTTATTTTAAACCACTCACTCCTCTTTTTAAAATGGTGGGCCAGTTAGCTATGTTTATTAAGTATATGCCACAGTTAAGAAACTTAAAAAAATCACTCAAATGTTGCAACCTGGAAAAACTGGAATAACATCTCTAGACATATGTCAGAGAATATCCTTTGAATAGGAGTTATACAGTTTAGCTGGAATACACCTTTAAATATTCAAGTAGAGTATATTGTTCTTTCACAAAAAGTTAAAAAAAGTGACTTACTTGTTTTATGTGTCCTCTTGTGTAAAATATCCAGCTGCTTCTTACCATCCAGACATGTAACGTTGTTGTAAAGGAAACCTATGGAATGGTATGGATTTGAGTGTCTGTAACCATAAACTAATTTAAAGGAAAACAAGTTAATACAAGAGTAAAATATCTAATCCTGAAATGTTCTCACAAAAATTTTAGAATTATTATATGAAGGCTATCAAAGGAAATAATTTCATTAGAGAAATAGCAAAAAAGGGTCTCTGGACATGTCGGTAAGCCTCAAGAGACTGAGAAAACAGAGACAAATGGGGAAGTCTTCTCAGTTTATTTTTTTCTCATGTAGTGTGAATTTACTTACTCAATTCTTATTTCCTGCAGACCCAACTGCAGCAGAGATACGGGTTAGCTCCTCCACTCGTTATGACTTAGAACAAGTGTTTTTTTTTTTTTATAATACCCTCTAAATGGCTCAACCTCCCCCAGCTCATTTTGTATTGTTGTTTTTTTAAGAAGCAAATGATATCAGCAATAAAAAGATTATTTATGGGGAGTAAGCCTTTGCTACTCTGTAAATTACTGTAGACTACATGAAAGAGTGAATTCACCATTTTTCTCTCAGCATTACAGATATTTACCTTGCTGACCATTTCCGCCGGTGTTTCCTGCAGAGGCCATAATAGTTTAGCCTGGAAGGGCTTGCAGAAGATCTCGGGTATGGAAAATATACTTATCTAGGTCTCATATTCAGTAGGGTTAGCTACTGTGAAAGGTCACAAAGGTTGGCATAACTACTGCGAAGGGGCACAAAGGTGGGCATAACTACTGTTAAGGGGCACAAAGGCAGGCATAACTACTGTGAAGGGGACATAATATGGGCAAAACTGCAGTGACATGGCACAATGTGGGCATTTCTGCTGTTAAAGAGGCACAATGTAATTAATACTTTGAGGGGCACTAAGGAGAAATGCCCTAGATTTCCCTCTTATACATTGGGATAGCTAGTTCTTCAGGGCCAGCACAGCACCCCCTGTTGGTGATTCCACAGGGGCAGTCACCATCCCTTCCTGATGTGATTATTATTTTTGCTCTGTCATGATAGGGACCTTGTTCCAGTTTCAGCAGACATCATGGTGACATGCCAGTGACACCCTTGATGAGGAAGAACCAGTTTATTCTTTCATTTATTGCAAGAAGTATTGGTACCGCCGTGTAACCTGTGGTAGATTTTATTAGGTAAGTGGGACTGGGTGAGTAGAGTTATGCATTGGGTGGAGCAGCGCTTGACAAAATCCTTCATCATCCTGAGGCTGTGGTGAACTAAAACAGCCAGGCACAACCAATATACTAAGAGGAACCTCTCAGTCCCCCAGGCCAGTATGACCCGGTCAGTAGGGATGAGCCATATTCAATTTCACAATATTTCGCAAATATTTGATTGAATATTCGTGTTATATTCGTCGAAATCGAATATTCGTAATTATTCCAATTATCGCGATTAATATGCGATTTAATTAATCGCGTATTGCGATTTTTTTCTTAGGCAACGTTCCTATGACTAATTGACTATGGCTAGGCTATATGTGTATTTTACGAATATTCTAAATATTGCTCTAACTTCGTCTTTTAGAATATTCGTAATATTCTAAAAGACGAAGTTAGAGCAATATTACGAAATTTCGTAAAATACACATATAAATTGCAATTTAGCTAATATAGTGCTATAATTCTTTTTTTGTTCTCTAATTTTTTTTGCCTCTTCAGAACTTAAGTTTTGTTAAAGATGTACACTATTAAAAAAATTACTATAGCAGTATATTAGCTAAATTACAATCTATATGTGTATTTTACGAAATTTCGTAATATTGCTCTAACTTCGTCTTTTAGAATATTCGTTATATTGCTATAACTTCGTCTTTTAGAATATTACGAATATTCTAAAAGACGAAGTTAGAGCAATATTAAGAATATACGTAAAAAGTTGAAATCGCAATTCGATTATAACTTGAATGAATCGAATTGCGATTTCAACTTAGCACTGCTATATTCCATATTAGGCTAGAATTAACGAATATGGAATATAGCAGTACTAAGTTGATATGGCAATTCGATTCATTCAAGTTATAATAATCGAATTGCGATTTCAACTTCAGCACTGCTATATTCCATATTCGTTAATTCTAGCCTACTATGGAATATAGCAGTGCTAAGTTGAAATCGCCGTGCGATTACTTTGAGTTATATTAATCGCATTGCGATTTTAACTTGGACCTGGTTTACTATGGTTTGCTTCAATGGCTTGGTAGAATTAGCGAATATGACGAATGTATTCGTCATATTCCACAAAACGAATATACGAATGTATTCGTCATATTCCACAAAACGAAGATATTCTCCATCTTCGTTTTAGCTACCTATTCATCAACTTCGCGAATTCTAGCAATCATATAGGAAAGTTGACTATAGAGACAGCTAAGTTTAATTCGCTATGCGATTATATTACTTAGCTTTTTTTTTAAATAGAATAATTACGATACCTGATAATTATTATAATTATTCTATTTATAAAAAAAAGCTAAGTAATATAATCGCATAGCGAATTAAACTTAGCTGTCTCTATAGTCAACTTTCCTATATGATTGCTAGAATTCGCGAAGTTGATGAATAGGTAGCTAAAACGAAGATGGAGAATATCTTCGTTTTGTGGAATATGACGAATACATTCGTATATTCGTTTTGTGGAATATGACGAATACATTCGTATATTCGCAAATTCTACCAAGCCATTGAAGCCAACCATAGTAAACCAGGTCCAAGTTGAAATCGCGATGCGATTAATATAACTCGAAGTAATCGCATGGCGATTTCAAATTGGCACTGCTATATTCCATAGTAGGCTAGAATTAACGAATATGAAATATAGCAGTGCTTAAGTTGAAATCGCAATTCGATTATTATAACTTGAATTAATCGAATTGCGATTTCAATGTAATTCTCAAATCCAACAGTACACTCTAGTATATGGAAACGTTCCCATGGTGATGGGGACGCTCCATGAGCACGGAAGCACCGGGCACTGACTGGAGCATAAAAAACAAAACAAAAAAAAAATGAATATTCGATTTCGTGAATATATAGCACTATATTCTAAATATTTGCGAAATCTAGAAATCGCGTTATTCGAAAAAAAAAGCCAGAAAAGAGAAGGAGGCGGCGGGACCGACTCTGGCAAAACAACATGGCGTGGCCGCATCAACTAAAGCTGCGGAAGTCGCAGCACGCCTGGAGCAAAATGGCCGAGTCCCCCGTACAACAGAGGACCCTGTACAAGAGGGCCCTCTGCCTGGGGTGATGGCAGACCAAGCGGCAGACTCGGCCGATCATTTTGCAGAGAGAAGCGCCTGCTCCCAAGATGCCGGATCCCACGTGGAGAAGGTGAAGGCAAGTAAATGGGGGGGCCCTGCTGAATATGGCTCACTACAAAATTCCTGTGTACAACCCTCTACCCCCCCTATCCCCACACTGCCAATACTGACCGATCCTACTATCAAGGACATATATGCGGCCATGCACTAATGTAGTGCAGCTCTGATGACCCTCAACACATCCATTGGGTCCATCTAAGGAAATGTGTCCTTTATTAGACAAGATATCAGGATAGTTAATGAAAGAATCACTGAAGTGGAGGGGCAGGTAAGCCAACTGGAAGACCAAGTCTCCCCTATGAAACGTGATCTGGCTAAAGTAATACACAACGTCACTCTCCTAATAAGTAAAACTGAGAACTTGGAAAAACAGATTGCAACGAAATAACCTTCGCATCTTGGGGGTCCCTGAAAAAGCTGAAGGGCCCCATGCTGTCCAATTCTTTGAGGATTGGTTTAGAACATGGATGTCAAACTCATGGCCCTCCAGATGTTGCAAAACTACAACTCCCATCATTCCCTGATAGCTGTAGTATGCCCAGGCATGATGGGAGTTGTAGTTTTGCAACAGCTGGAGGGCCACGAGTTTGACATCCCTGGTTTAGAAAGATATTTGGGAAAGACTCTCTATATTTGGGAAAGACTCTCTATGCTATAGAGAGGGTGCAGAGTGCCGTTTCACCCACCACCACCGGGAGGCCCTCCTAGAACAATGCTAATGAGGATTTAACATTTTCAAGATAGAGATACCATTCTCCGCAAAGCAAGGGAGCACTAGAATTTATCTATGGCTGGACATAAAGTTTCTATCTTTCTGACTTTTCAGCGGAGGTGCAGAAACGCTGTGCACGATTCCTGGATGTTAAAAGGCGACTACGATCGCAGAATACACAGTACGCCATACTATATCCCTCAAAACTCCGGGTAGTGTTTAAAGGAAAAACCCACTTCTTAGAATCCCCGGAGAACGCCAACCGTTGGATTGAACAAATGGAATCCTATTCATCAGAAAGTTATGAAAATACTGATAGAAAAGTGGAAATCGCCGCACCTGGGACTTCACTGAGGAAAACCTAGAGGACTCTGGGGATGGGTGGATAAGTATAATGTTCCATAATTGTTGAGGGCTCATGCTTTGATTACCGCCACAATGCTCTGGAGTAGCAATCTGGTGCCATCTTATGGCAATGACTTTAGTAGCCATACTTGTGCTGGTGATATGTTTAGTTGAAATACCAAGAGTTAACTGTACCAAAAAGCCATTTGTCATATTGTTTTACTGCTGCCCTGGTCTCTATTACTGAGATCTGTTCTGTGAATGCAGATATGTTCATGTCTTCTATGTTGCGGGTTACAGGAACTTTTCCTGTGCCTCATGTCCTGTTTTGGGACCACCAAAATGTATTTTTGTTGGGAATATCATGTTTATGGCTTACTTAGGCTTAAGGCCTGCAGAGAGATGATGCATGCAATTGTTTTTTAACTGCCTGGTAAATGTCTTATCTTGATGCCTAGATTTTCTTTTCTTTTATGTATTCCGTGGGATGATGGCGGATAAAACTCACATTTTAGTGTGGAACGTTAGAGGCCTGGGAGATCCTACTAAACGCCAAGCGGTTTTTATGGCCGTTCAAAAGTGTCAGCCAGCCATAATATGCCTCACTGAAACTCACTTGTCTAAACAATCCCATAGGCTGCTTCATAAACCATGGATCTCACAGGCCTTTCATTCCACGTTTTCCACGCACGCTGGGGGGGGGGTTAATTCATAGAGCTATTCACTTTGAATGTCACTCTAGCTAAATTGATACAGAGGGTCGATATGTCTGCCTGCACTGCTCTTTTTTTGGGGTACAATTTTTCCTAATTGCCATGTACATCCCACCGCCATACTTGCTGCGCAATAAAAGAGATAATGTTATGGGTATCTCAAGGACCGAGGGTGCCGATTCTAATTATGGGTGATTTTAACAAATATCTAGATCCTTCTATGGATAAGTTTCCGCCGCCTCATAACCTAACAAATACTGGGGAGACTTCATTGGCAAAGCTACTCAGAGAACTGGACCTGCATGACCTATGGAGAATCAGATTCCCCCAGGAACGGCAGTACTCCTGCTTTTCTGCCTCTCATAATTCCCTATCCAGAATAGATTTACCCATTGGGTCTCTATAAGCACTGCCATATACCTCTGTTATAGAATACCTACCGCGCTGCCTCTCTGATCATTCACCTATTCATATAGAATTGAGGTTTGGAAATTACAGGGGGCGCTGTGGTTCAGTGCTCTGGAAACTCAATCCCTTTTGGATACAATTATTAGACAAGGAAGGCCCCCTGACAGAACAATTTTATGGATAATGATTTTTAAGATAATTTTTCAATTTCAATAAAAGATCAGCAGCTATAGGGACAATATGGGACGCTATGAAAGCATATGTGAGGGGCCTCTATATCCAGAAAATTTAAAGATGCTAAATTAAAACTAGGGATATCACTAAAGCTATACAGCAGGAAGAAACAAGGAGTGAACAATTATATATCAGTACACCCTCCCAGCAATCTGAAGCGGTATGGAAAAAAGCACAATCTAAACTTACTGACCACTTACTGCATATAGCAGACAACAAACGTTTTTTCATCAAACAAAAATATTTTGAGGCAGGGGAGAATATGGGTAGTCTACTGGCCAGAGTAGTCCGGTCACAAGAGGGTGCATCCAGAATAGCAGCAATTAGAACCATGGATGGGGAACTTTCGGTGGAAAATTCAGTAATTCTTGATACATTCCATAAATATTATAAGGAATTATATTCTTCTAAATTGTCCATGGGAAGAGATGATAATTAAGAATATATTGGGTGAATATCAATCCCTAAATTGTCCCTAGAATCTGCAGCATACCTGGACGAACCCCTAACTTTAGAGGAACTTGAAGTAGCTTTGGGTTCCTTCCCCAATAAAAAAGCTCTGGGTTCGGATGGGTTGTCTGGGAATTTTTTAAACAATACCAAGACTGTCTCCTCCCACATATTTTAGAGACCTTTAAAGGGAGTCTGTCACCTCCATATGGCCATATACAGCGCTTACATGGCTCTGTAGCACACCTATACAGGATTGTAACAGTACCTTTGTCTTTGTCTTTAGACTTGCACCAGCAGGAAAGACGGAGTTTAATTCATATGCAAATGAGCACTCGCAAGTGCCCAGTGAGGAGTTCAGTGTGTAGGAGCCCAGGCTGCTCTGCCTTCTTTTCACTTTACTCCTCCCCAGCCTCTTCCTTTGCTGCCTTCCAAGTCTCTTGCCTCATCGATAGGTCCGGACTTGAGGGCGGGCAAAGGAAGAGACTGGGGAGGAGTAAAGTGAAAAGAAGGCAGAGCAGCCTGGGCTCCTACACACTGAACTCCTCCCTGGGCACTTGCGAGTGCTCATTTGCATATGAATTAAACTCTGTTTTTCCTGCTGGTGCAAGTCTAAAGACAAAGACAAAGGTACTGTTACAATCCTGTATAGGTGTGCTACAGAGCCATGTAAGCGCTGTATATGGCCATATGGAGGTGACAGACTCCCTTTAATGATGCGCTATGAATTGGCAAATTACCCGCATCTATGAGGGAGGCGATAGTGGTGGTTATTCCGAAGCCCAATAAGACCTGATTCTTATAGACCCATTTCTCTTCTCAAATGATATAAAACTTCTTGCCAAAGTATTGGCCGATCAAAACTTCATGCCAGATAGGAGCACGGCCAGTAATCTCTGTCGACTGTTTCTGAATATCCAGAGACCATTAAATATGGGGGGATGCTGCGTAAAAATATCCTTAGACGCTGCCAAGGCTTTTGACAGCGTAGAATGGGAATACCTATGGGAAGTTTTGGAAGTCATGGGCTTTGGGCGGGGTTTTGTCTCTTGGGTCAAATTACTGTATAACTTCCCGTTAGCAAGGATTAGAGCGAATGGGATACTTTCCGATCAATTTCCATTACATAGGGGCACGTGGCAGGGTTTCCCCTTGTCCCCCCCTACTATTTGCAATAGCAATTGAGCCCCTGGCTTGTCTTCTACGCACTTCCCCAGACTGGAAGGGATTTCCAGTAGGGCCCCGGGATGAAAGAGTCTGGTTATACGCAGATGATTTATTACTGTATGTGGGAGATTTAAAGAAATCCATAGACCCTATAATGCATAAAATTACTGATTTTGGGAATTTCTCTGGGCTAAGAATAAACTGGGACAAGTCCACAATTCTCCCATTGGATCCTACCCCAACACAATTAGACCTCGCTTGTATACCCCTACAGCTGACCACTCAATTCAAATACCTAGGGGTGATTATAACATTAATACCAGCTGAATACATAAAACTGAATCTAGAGCCACTAATTGCTAAATTAGTAAAAACAAATGTTTGGTGTAAACTGCCCCTTACGGTAATTGGCCGCTGCAATTTACTTAAAATGATATTCATGCCACAGCTATTATACATATTACACAATTCGCCGGTATGGATCCCACAAAGGATATATAAGATTCAGGGGATTTTTAGATCGCTGATCTGGAAAAAAACAACAACTGAGAATTCACATTGAAACACTCCAAAAAAGTAAGGAAGAGGGCAGCTAGTCCCTTCCGAACCCATGGTCCTACTTTATAGCTGCACAACTACAACATGTTAGAGGGTGGATTAAAACAACTGACTTAGACCCTTTAGCCGATATTGTTGCTCCCACTATGAAACAAAGAATGCCTATTGCCTCGTTGGAAAAAAGTAGGCAACAGCCTCATGGTAAGAAACTTCCCACAATTTCCCTTTTAGCCAAGGCTTGGTCAAAATTTAAGGAATTTGTGGGTTTGACAGGTTTCAGCGACATTACACCATTATGGCGAAACCCCCAATTACCAGAAATATATAGGCTGGAAGGCTTTTCCCCATGGGAGGAGAGGGGCATACTCTTTCTGGGCCAAATTCAATCACACAGGGTGTTTAAATCTTTTACTCAGCTTCAGGAAGAGTTTGGCTTACCCAAAACAACATTCTTCCAATTTCTTCAATTAAGACATGCATATCAAACGCAACTTCCAAAGGACGTAGTAATTGCCGCCTCCCCTCCTGTGATGAAACAATTACTGGAGGCTAGGTTTGCCAAAGGCCTGATATCCCAACTATATAAATATATACTTGACTCCAATACCCCCTTAACTCCCTTGGTGGTAAAGGGAAAATGGGAAGAGGATGTTGGGACAATATCTCAAGAAAAATGGAATGACATTCTGGCTTTAACTTCTAGTCTTACACTGAATGAATCCCAGAGATTGTCTCAGCTATACCTGCTACACAGAGTGTATAGAACCCCCAAACTTCTATTTAAAATAGGTGTGCGACCGGACTCCACATGTTCTCGATGTGGAGCAACGGAAGCGACACTGCTTCATATGGTATGGGACTGCCAAGAACTGGGAAAATATTGGGAAGAGATACGAGAAACCATAGCTGTAACGACTCAGATAAGATTACCCAATGACCCCAGAGTCTGTGTGTTGGGCATACTGGATTCCCCAGGAATAGATGAAAAAACATCTTTATGTATTCACAGAATGTTATTCCAGGCGAGGGTTTTAATTACTAAGCATTGGATACGGGGTAGGCCTCTCAACAAACAGGAATATATAAATAGGCTGAATTTAATTTTACCCCTCGAAAGAGGGATCAAGAGATGTCAAGAGAAAATGTCCAAACAAATTCCTGTCAATATGGCAGGGCTGGATAGAAACCAAGGGATTGCCTGAGAGGACAATTGTCCCTACTGGGACATTTACCTTAGCTTAAACTATATACTAGGGAAGATTGTGTGCTCAATTTACTATTCATTTATATTGATGTGACCTTTTAGAGGTATGTTTAATAAATAAAAATGTGAGTAGAATGGGTGTAATCATCTCTCTGCAGGGCAATGCAAGGGGGGGGGGGAGTTGGGTAAGAAGTTAATAGTTATTTAACAGTATTTTTGTATTGTTCTGTATCATTATAACATAAAGTTTCTGTCCATGTAACTGACTGACAGGATCTTGGTCATTGTATACAAATTAGTATTTTCTTAATAGTTTTATTAATGACCAATAAAAATGATTGTGATTTAAAAAAAAAAAAGTGCAATGGGCGAACGTTTGTGGACATTTGCCCCTATTTCCTCTATGTAAAGCCATCAACTCATTATTTCACTTTAAAAGGTTAACATGCACTGACTTAAGCAGAGCTGTCCTTCTGCATATCTTCTTCTTAAATTCCACCATCCTTGTGCAATCATAACTGGTGAGAGAAATCTACCTTGTTTCAGGGACATTGTGTTATGAAGTGCTGTTTAGCTACAGTCATGTGAAAAAATTAGGACACCCTTTGAAAGCATGTGGTTTTTTGTAACATTTTTAATAAAAGGTTATTTCATCTCCGTTTCAACAATACAGAGAGATTAAAGTAATCCAACTAAACAAAGAAAACTGAAGAAAAGTCTTTTCAAGATCTTCTGTAAATGTCATTCTACAAAAATGCCTATTCTAACTGAGGAAAAAGATAGGACACCCTTGCCCCTAATAGCGAGTGTTACCTCCTTTGGCTGAAATAACTGCAGTGAGACGGTTCTTGTAGCCATCTACCAGTCTTCGACATCGGTCTGAGGAAATTTTACCCCACTCCTCAATGCAGAACTTTTTCAGCTGTGAGATGTTTGAGGGGTTTCTTGCACGTACAGCCCTTTTCAAGTCACCCCACAGCATCTCAATGGGATTCAAATCTGGACTTTGACTTGGCCATTCCAGGACTCTCCATTTCTTCTTTTTCAGCCAATCTTTGGTTGATTTACTAGTATGTTTTGGGTCATTGTCATGTTGCATGGTCCAGTTCCGCTTCAGCTTTAATTTTCTAACTGATGGTCTCACATGTTCTTCAAGCACCTTCTGATACACAGTAGAATTCATCGTGGATTCTATGATGGTGAGCTGACCAGGTCCTGCTGCAGCAAAGCAGCCCCAAACCATGACACTTCCACCTCCATGCTTCACAGTTGGTATGAGGTTCTTTTCTTGGAATGCTGTGTTTGGTTTACGCCAAACATGTCCTCTGCTGTTGTGTCCAAATAATTCAATTTTGGACTCATCTGTCCAAAGAACATTATTCCAGAAGTCCTGGTCTTTGTCAACTTTATCTCTGGCAAATGTCAGTCTGGCCTCGATGTTTCTCTTGGAAAGCAAAGGTTTCCTCCTTGCACACCTCCCATGCAAGTTAAACCTGTACAGTCTCTTTCTGATTGTAGAGGCATGTACTTCTACATCAACAGTAGCCAGAGCCTGCTGTAGTTCTCGAGATGACACTTTAGGGTTTTTGGAGACCTCTTTTAGCATCTTGCGATCTGCTCTTGGGGTGAACTTGCTGGGGCGACCAGTCCTGGGCATGTTGGCAGTTGTTTTGAAAGCCCTCCACTTGTAGACTATCTTCCGGACAGTGGAATGGCTGATTTCAAAATCTTTTGAGATCTTTTTAAATCCCTTCCCAGACTCATAGGCTGCTACAATCTTTTTTCTGAAGTCCTCTGACAGCTCTTTTGCTCTCACCATGGTGCTCACTCTCACTTCAACAGTCAGGAGCACACCAAACTAAATGTCTGAGGTTTAAATAGGGCAAGCCTCATTCAACATGCAGAGTAACGATCTACTAATTATGTGCACCTGGTGTGATATACCTGTGTGAGATCTGAGCCAATTTAAGAGGGAATACATGTGAGGGTGTCCTATCTTTTTCCTCAGTTAGAATAGGCATTTTTGTAGAATGACATTTACAGATAATCTTGAAAAGACTTTTCTTCAGTTTTCTTTGTTTAGTTGGATTACTTTAATCTCTCTGTATTGTTGAAACGGAGATGAAATAACCTTTTATTAAAAATGTTACAAAAAACCACATGCTTTCAAAGGGTGTCCTAATTTTTTCACATGACTGTAGGTATAAGTAATACTCAGGAACGAGGTTGTAACTGTTGGACATGTGCCCAGTGTTAATTTAATGTTATAATACATGCTGTTCTATGCTTTCTGCTGATACATGCTATGCCTTTTACTTATATAAGTTATTGTCTTCTAGTAGTTTTACCAATCAAATACTCCTGTTTTGCCAATAAAAAATTTGACTATAAAGAACAGTTCTCTTATTTGGAAGACAATAATGGTTTATGCTGAATGTCAGACTGCACACTGTGTGGACATGTATGAAGATAGAACAGAAACCGAAGCCGAGTTTGGTTTCAAGTTTTGAAGTGGTTTTCTACTTTAAAAATCAACTACCTAAGTTATTCAATAAAATCACGAGCTACTTCGCAAATAACTAACTTTTGGCTCAGTTAAGTAGGACAGTAAATCACTTTCAAACCATCAGCTGTAGAGATGAGTGAATCAAAGCTGACAATGTGGAATTTGATCCGAATTTCAGGAAAAATTTGATTTGCACCGAAGCCGAATTTCCTCGCGCTTCATCCTAACAAATTGCATTTTTTCCTAAAATGGCTGCTGCACTTGTTAGGGCATAGAGAAAGGAACTCTGGGAAGGCGGGATCACCCATAATGCCATGCATACAGCCAATAAGCAGCCAGCCAGCCTTATAAATAGCGGCAGCCATCTTAGATTCTGAAATTTCCCAGTGTACTTAGTGCAGGGAGAGACATCTGCAGGTGCTAGGAAAAGTGATAGGAAAGACTTGATTGTGGTGAAAGAACGATTTATAAGTACAGGGAAAAGTAGAGAGGAATCGTTCAACAGCATTTGTGTAGAACAGGGTTCAGTAGGGGAGGTTACAGACTGGGTAATAATCCTATTACTCCTTGGTGCACTGACTGGGGGTCCAAATTGCCATTATAAAGCTCTGTAATTCCAGAAAACCGTTCTTGCTATTGGGGTGCAAGTCCTGTTTGATGCAGCCATTAATAGGGTTTATTGCAAGAAAATATTTCTAGAGTATGTCTTATTTGCCCTTGTGCTGTCACGGACGGTGTACGGGAAACAAGACAATGCAACATGCATATATGACTCACTGGATCCAAAGCTAAGGAACCAAGGGGAGACCCCTGCACAAGACCTAGCACTTTCCCTGGCTGCTCAGCCTATGCAAAGATCCCAGAGGTGGATGGTTGCATAGCCACGTACCTCGACTATATAACCCCTGAACACCCTACAATAGTGAGGGGACACGACCACCGGCTCCCTACACCAGACACGGAGGGAGTCAGGGTCCCCTGGGATCCAGCAAACAGAAAATAACAGATAAATGTACAGCACTTAACTTTGTAGCAGACAGGAAAACAGGATAAGCATGCACACACACTCCAGGAAGAAGTATAAGCCGCCCAGTAATGCATTATGGGGCGGAATTTAAAGGGATGCAATTAGTCCAACTACATGACAGCTGAGAGAGGCTAACGAGATGAGGAACTGAATACCACAACAAAGAGAACTCAAGGAGGAGGTTCTGAAAGGCTTCTGTCAGAGCTTCTCAGCTGTCTGGTTGTGACAGTACCCCTCCCTCTACAAGTGGACTCCGGACATTCAGAGCCCACCTTCTCAGGATGGGACCTATGGAAAGCCATGATGAGACGAGAGGCCTTAATGTCCGTCACTGGGACCCACATCCTCTCCTCAGGACCATAACCCTCCCAATGAACAAGGTACTGGAGAGAACCGCGGACAAGACGAGAATCCACAATCCTAGAGACCTGAAATTCAAGATTCCCATCAACAATAATCGGAGGAGGAGGCAAAGGCGAGGGTACAATGGGTTGAACATAAGGTTTCAATAAGGACTTATGAAAAACATTATGGATCTTCCAAGTCTGAGGAAGATCAAGACGGTAGGCAACAGGATTGATGACAGACAGGATTTTGTAAGGCCCAATAAACTTAGGACCCAACTTCCAGGAGGGAACCTTCAATTTGATATTCTTGGTAGACAACCACACCAGATCACCAACATTCAGGTCCGGACCAAGCACACGTCTCTTATCTGTTACACGCTTATATCTCTTACTCATGCTCTTTAGATTATCCTGAATCTTTTGCCAAATAGATGACAAAGACGAGGAGAATCTGTCCTCATCAGGTAAACCAGAAGACCCCTCTCCCGAGAAAGTCCCAAACTGCGGATGAAACCCATATGCACCAAAAAATTGTGAATTATCAGAAGACTCCTGACGACGGTTATTTAAAGCAAACTCAGCAAGGGACAAAAAAGAACACCAATCCTCTTGATTCTCCGCCACAAAACAGCGCAGATATGTCTCCAGATTCTGATTGACGCGCTCTGTCTGGCCATTCGACTGCGGGTGGAAAGCAGAAGAGAATGACAACCGAACCCCCAAGCGAGAACAGAAAGCCTTCCAGAATCTGGAAACAAACTGCGTGCCCCTATCAGAGACTATGTCTGAAGGAATATCGTGCAATTTGACAATGTGATCAATAAATGCCTGCGCCAGCGTCTTAGCATTGGGCAAACCAGGAAAAGGGATGAAATGCACCATTTTGCTAAAACGGTCCACCACCACCAGAATCACAGTCTTCCCCGAGGAACGAGGCAGGTCCGTTATGAAGTCCATGGACAGATGTGTCCAAGGACGGGAAGGAATGGGTAAGGGAAGGGGAGGACCTGATGGCCGTAAATGAGGGACTTTGGCACGAGCGCAAGTCTCGCAGGCTGCCACAAAACCCTCAACCGACTTACGAAGCGCAGGCCACCAGAATCTCCGAGCGATGAGATCCAGTGTGGCTCTTGCCCCCGGGTGCCCAGCAAGGACCGTATCATGGTGTTCCTTAAAAATCTTGTGTCTTAAAGCGAGAGGCACAAACAACCTCCCAGGAGGACAAAGATCAGGAGCCTCTGACTGGGCTGCCTGGACCTCTGCTTCCAATTCAGAAAAAAGAGCAGAGACAACCACCCCTTCGGCCAAAATGGGACCCGGGTCTTCAAAATTCCCGCCTCCCGGAAAACAACGTTACAGGGCATCTGCCTTCACATTCTTAACCCCAGGGCGGAACGTGACAACAAAATTAAATCTTGAAAAGAACAAAGACCATCTGGCCTGTCTCGGGTTCAGACGCTTGGCTGACTCCAAGTAGGCCAGATTTTTATGGTCAGTAAACACGGTAATAGGGTGTCTGGCTCCCTCTAGCCAATGGCGCCATTCCTCAAAAGCCAACTTGATGGCCAACAATTCCCTATCTCCCACATCGTAATTTCTCTCTGCGGAGGAGAGTTTTTTCGAGAAAAAGGCACACGGTCGCCATTTGGCAGGAGAGGAACCCTGAGACAAGACCGCACCCACACCCACCTCAGAAGCATCAACCTCAACTATGAAGGGTAGAGAAATATCAGGTTGCACCAAGATGGGAGCGGAAGCAAAACTCTCCTTGATATTAGAAAAAGCCTTACGCGCCTCTACCGACCAAGAAGAAAAATCTACCCCCTTTCTGGTCATATCAGTGAGTGGTTTAACAATAGAGGAATAATTCAAAATAAACTTCCTGTAATAATTGGCAAAGCCCAAAAAACGCATCAGCGCCTTCTGATTCTCAGGAAGCTCCCACTCAAGCACAGCGCGGACCTTCTCGGGGTCCATGCGAAAACCAGAAGCGGAGAGAAGAAACCCCAGAAATTGAATTTCTGGAACCGCAAACACATTTTTCCAGTTTCGCATATAATTTATTCTCCTGCAGGATGAGCAAGACCTGACGTAAATGTTCCTTATGAGTTTTGAAATCAGGAGAAAAAATCTAAATGTCATCCAAATACACTAATACAAATATTCCCATCAAATGATAAAAAATGCTGTTCACGAAATGCTGAAAAACGGCTGGGGCATTCATCAAACCAAAAGGCATAACCAAATTTTCAAAATGGCCCTCAAGGGTATTGAAGGCCGTCTTCCATTCGTCTCCTTCTCTGACCCTGACCAGGTTGTATGCCCCTCTTAGATCTAATTTGGAAAAGACTTTAGCCCCAACAACCTGGTTAAAAAGGTCTGGGATCAGAGGAAGCGGATAAGGGTCACGAATAGTGATACTGTTCAGCTCCCTGAAATCCAGACAAGGTCTTAAAGAACCATCTTTTTTCTTAACAAAGAAAAAACCAGCGGCAACAGGTGACTTTGAGGGTCGTATGTGTCCTTTTCTCAGACTCTCAGAGATATAAGCACGCATAGCAACCCTTTCAGGTTGGGAGAGATTGTATAAACGAGATTTAGGCAGCTTGGCGCCTGGGATGAAATTAATAGGGCAATCGTACTCCCTGTGCGGGGGCAAATCCTGAACTCCACTCTCAGAGAAGACATCCGAAAATTCTGAGAGAAAAGATGGTACAGTCTTAGTAGAAACCTCAGAAACAATTGTCGTGAGGCAATTCTCTCTGCAAAAGTCACTCCAAACATTTATTTGCCTCGCTTGCCAATCAATGGTGGGGTTATGTTTAGTGAGCCAGGGTAGCCCCAACACTAGAGGAGTAGGCAATCCGCTACGAACGAAACATGACACATCCTCAACATGAGCATCACTCACAATTAAACGGATATTGTGAACTATGCACTATGCACTAGCAAAAACAGGAATATCCTTTCCCAAAGTGCATACCTGGAAACCATGAATTATCGCAAATTGATTATCAATGAGATTGACAGCTGCTCCACTATCTACAAAAATCTCACAAAAAATGTTCTTGCTCTCTAGCGCCACCCTGACAGGCAGGACAAAACGGGAACTACAAGCAAATGGAAAACCTTCAATTTCCGCCTCAACCCTGCCAATGTTAACAGATGGAACATTTTTAAAGGATTTTTTCTTTTTTGTTTCTTTATTACTCCCAAAAAACTGCCTGAATCTCCTAGAGGGACAAACATTTGCCAAATGATTTATACCTCCACAACAAAAACAAACCTTCCCATGCGGGCTGAATCTTCTATTGTCAGAGGCAATCAACCCCAGCTGCATGGGCTCCTGTTCAGAAGGGGTTGACAGCGACTGAGACCCCTGCACACTGAATGAGACCGCTGCACTGTCCTGGGATTGAGTATGACAGGAAGGAGTAATCTCTCCTCTCTCTCTAAGACGCCTGTCAATACGAACGGCCCGAGACATGGCAGATTCCAAGGAGATCGGCCTCTCATGAAAGGCAAATGCATCTTTCAATCCCTCTGAAAGACCATGGCAAAATTGACTTCGGAGTGCAGCATCATTCCAACCAGTATCAGCTACCCATCTCTGAAATTCTGAACAGTATATCTCTGCGGATTGTTTACCCTGGCATAACAGACGTAGTCTAGACTCAGCCAAATCAATACGATCCGGATCATCATATATCTGACCCAGGGCTAAAAAGAATTCATCCACTGAACGGAGGGGCCGTGCCTCTACCGGCAGCGAAAAGGCCCAGGACTGAGCGTTATCCCTAAGCAGCGATATAATGATCCCCACCCTCCGTTCCTCATCACCAGAGGAATGGGGAAGTAAACGAAAATGGAGTTTGCAAGCCTCTCTAAAACGAACAAAATTCTCACTACCCCCAGGGAACGTATCCGGAAGCGAGATCTTAGGCTCAGAACAAACTCCATGAACGTAAGCAGAAACAGTCACCTCAAACTGAGAGACAGTTTTCCGGAGATCTTCTACCTCCAGTGAAAGAATCTGCATGCGGTCAATCAAGGTTGAAACCGGATTCATGCTTAAGACGGTTTTGGCGGTTTATAATGTCACGGAAGGTGTACAGGAAACAAGACAACACAAAATAAATATACGACTCACTGGATCCAAAACTAAGGAACAAAATGGAGACCCCTGCATCAGACCTGGCTCTCTCCCTTACTGCTCAGCCTATGCGATAATCCCAATGGGAGATGATCGCATATCCTCGTACCTCGACTGTATAACACCTGAACGCCCTATAATAGTGAGGGAACACGACCACCGGCTTCCTACACTAGATACAGAGGGAGTCAGGGTCATCTGGGATCTAGCAAACAGAAAAACACAAAAGAATGCACAACACTTATCTTGTAGAAGACTGAGAAGTAGGATCAGCATGCACACACACTCCAGGAAGAAATATAAACCGTACACTGATGCACTATGGGGAGGAATTTAAAGGGATGCAATCAGTCCAACTACATGACAGCTGAGAGAGGCTAACGAGATGAGGAACTGAAAGCAAAACAAAGGAAGCTCAAGGAGAAGGTTCTGAAAGGCATCTGTCAGAGCTTCTCAGATGTCTGGTGGTGACATCTAGTCGGATGTCTGATCTATCAACTTTTGATGTTCTTTTTTGCACCTGCCATGGTGACCACTGGTAATGGGGAATCAGGGTTCACTTCTGGAGAGGGAGCCTGAGGGATGGCCATGGCTTCCACTTCCAAGAAAGGCAGGCGGGGGCGCGCAAATTTCCCACTTCCAAGATAGTGACGATAAATAACAATACAGGACTCTTAAGAGAGCCTGTCATTGGAACGAGTACCAAAAAAATTACAGGGAATGTCATAGGTATTTAGGATGAGGAAACGTTATACAGGAGAGGTAAAGTATAATTGATGGCCTGCTTGTGACCCACTAAAACATTAGGGGTAAGGGTCTTCAGCTGAGCTGACCATCTAAAACATTATGGGTGAGGGCCTGCTGGTGAGCTGAACATCTAAAACATTATGGGTGAGGGCCTGCTGGTGAGCTGATCATCTAAAACATTATGGGTGAGGGCCTGCTGGTGAGATGACCATCTAAAACATTATGGGCGAGGGCCTGCTGGTGAGCTGACCATCTAAAACATTATGGGTGAAGGCCTGCTGGTGAACTGACCATCTAAAACATTATTGGTGAGGGCCTGCTGGTGAGCTGAACATCTGAAAAATTATATGAGAAGGCATATATGTGATGGACGAGGAGGAGGAGGATGAGCAAAGGAAGATTCAACCATAAACCCTTTTTTGTGGTGGAAAGGGTGCATGGGAATACAGAGTATTCAGTACATTCTAAACAACATATTTAAAGTGCCTTTATGTTCAGTCGTGGCTTTCCTCTGGTGGAGAGGAGAAGTCAGGGGCAATCCAGGCCTAGTTCATTTTTATAAGAGTCAACCTGTCAGCATTTTCAGTTGACAGCCAGATATGCTTATCTGTTATAATGCCACCAGCAGCACTAAATACCCGCTCAGCCAAAACGCTGGCGGCAGGGCAGGCCAGCACCTCCAAGGCGTAGAGCGCCAGTTCGTGCCATGTGTCCAGCTTGGACACCCAGTAGTTGTAAGGCACTGAGGAATCACTGAGGATGCTGACATGGTCTGCTACATACTCCTTTACCGTCTTCCAAAACTTTTCCCTCCTTATGACACCAGGACTAGTGATGTCCCGAACTATTCGACGGCGAACAGTTCCCGGCGAACATAGCTTGTTCGCGTTCGACGCGGCGGGCGAACATATGCGATGTTCGGTCCGCCCCCTATACATCATCATTGAGTAAACTTTGACCCTGTACCTCACAGTCAGCAGACACATTCCAGCCAATCAGCAGCAGACCCTCCCTCCCAGACCCTCCCACCTCCTGGACAGCATCCATTTTAGATTAATTCGGAAGCTGCATTCTCAGTGAGAGGAGGGACAGTGCTGCTGCTGCTGCTGCTGATTCAATAGCGAAAGCGTTAGCTAGGGCAGTGTTCTGTGTCCACAGACTAATCTGCTGTAAGGACAGCGTCCTGACAGCACCTCTAAAAGCCCTTTTCAGGGCTGGTAAATCAGTCAGCTTTTTTTTATTTTTATATATATATATATATATATATATATATATATATATTGCAGTTGCCTGCCCGTGTGTGAGAGGCTGCAGGTTCAGTCAAAGACAGTACTGTGTGCACACCATTCATACAGGGAGTGACAGAAAATACCGTGCAGATAAAAAAAAATTATATTTAATATTTTTCTGTGATATAATCCCAGTTGCAAGCCAGTGTGTGTCAGGCCCACACAGACTGTACTGTGGCCACTGGCTAGGCCTCCACTCAAACCGTTACAAGGTGTCACTCACTCAAATACCTTGCAAATAAAAAAATTTCAATTTAATATTTTTCAGTGATATAATCACAGTTGCAAGCCCGTGTGTGTCAGGCCCACACAGAATATATTGTGGCCACTGGCTAGACCACCACTCATACCGTTACAGGGCGTCACTCACTCAAATACCTTGCAAATAAAAAAATTATATTTAATATTTTTCTGTGATATAATCACAGTTGCAAGCCCGTGTGTGTCAGGCCCACACAGACTGTATTGTGGCCACTGGCTAGTGGCTAGGCCTCCACTCATACCGTTACAGGGTGTCACTCACGCAAATACCTTGTAAATAAAAAAAAATATATATATATTTTTCTGTGATATAATCACAGTTGCAAGTCCGTGTGTGTCAGGCGCACACAGACTGTATTGTGGCCACTGGCTAGGCCACCACTCATACCATTACAGGGTGTCACTCACTCAAATAACTTGCAAATAAAAAAAATGATATTTAATATTTTTCAGTGATATAATCCCAGTTGCAAGCCAGTGTGTGTCAGGCCCACACAGACTGTATGGTGCCCACTGCCCACCACTTATATAGGGTGTCACAGTACCTTGCACGCATAGTACCACTTATCTAAAAAAAAAATGACAGGCAGAGGCAGGCCACCCCGCAGGGCCGTCGTGGTCGTGGTGCTGTGACAGTTGTTGACTGGCTTACAAAGGACACCCAATCTTCAACAGCTTCCGCTAAGAACCTTGACGCACCATCCTCCTCCAGCAAACCTTTGGTCACCTTATCTCAAGTTACCACTCTCCCGCCCGCCGCCACCACCACCACTACCACCACAGCCGCTTCACTTGATCCCTCAGAGGAGTTATTTACACATCAGTTGGATGAAATTAGTGATGTGCAACCATTATTGCCAGAGGATGTAGATAACAGGAATATGTCTCAGTCAGGCAGCATTACACACATGGACGTACAGTGTGATGATGATGATGTTGTACCCGCTGCTGCTTTCTTTGCTGAGGTGTCAGATACAAGTGAAGTGGTTGATGATGACGATGTGTCTGTGGACGCCACGTGGGTGCCTGCTCGAAGAAAAGAAGAAGAGGGGGAAAGTTCAGAAGGTGAGACAGAGAGAAGGAGGAGACGAGTTGGAAGCAGGGGGAGGTCGTCGCAAGGAGCTAGTGGCACAGTCAGACAGCATGTATCGGCACCCGGGGTCAGCCAGACAGCACGCCAATCAATGCATGCTGTTGCCACCACCAGTATGCCGTCATTACAAAGCTCAGCAGTGTGGCATTTTTTTTGTGTGTCTGCCTCTGACAACAGCGATGCCATTTGCAACCTGTGCCAAAAGAAACTGAGTCGTGGGAAATCCAACACCCACCTAGGTACAACTGCTTTGCAAAGGCACATGATCGCACATCACAAACGCCTATGGGATCAACACATGATGACGAGTAGAAGCAGCACACAAGCTCAAGGCCACCATCCTCCTCCTGGTCCAGCATCTTCAGACACATCAACCACTGCTGTCCTCCTTGCCCTATCTCAACCACCCACCACTCCGCCTCTCACCTTCAGCAGTTCCATCTAATCTGCCCACAGTCAGGTGTCTGTAAAGGAAATGTTTTAGCGTAAGAAGCCAATGTCACCCCCTTGCCCGGCGTCTGACAGCTGGCTTGACGGAACTCTTAGCCCGCCAGCTTTTACCATACCAGCTGGTGGAGTCTGAGGCCTTCAAAAAAAAATTTGCTATTGGGACACCACAGTCGAAGGTACCCAGACAATTTTTTTTTTTCAAAAAAGGCAATCCCAAACCTCTACCCAGTGATTGAAAAGGAAGTCATGGCATCTCTGGCATACAGTGTTGGGGCAAGGGTCCATCTGACCACTGATACCTGGTCTGCAAAGCACGGTCAGGGCAGGTATATCACCTACACTGCGCATTGGGTCAACCTGCTGATGGCTGCCAAGCATGGAATGCGTGGCTCTGCCGCGGAGTTGGTGACACCGCCACGACTTGCAGGCAGGCCTACTGCCACCTCCTCTACTACTCCTACTCCATCCTCTTCGATAACCTCCTCAGCTGAGTCCTCTTCTGCTGCGGCGTCTGGCTGTACATCAACTGAATCCCCCTAGCTCCCCAGGGGCTATTCCACATCCCGGATACGACAGTGTCACGCTGTCTTGGGGTTGACTTGCCTGAAGGCAGAGAGCCACACTGGACCGGCACTCCTGTCCGCCCTGAACACACAGGTGGATCAGTGGCTGACCCCGCACCAACTGGAGATCGGCAAAGTGGTGTGTGACAATGGAAGCTATTTGTTGGCGGCATTGAATTTGGGCAAGTTGTCATATGTGCTGTGCATGGCACATGTGTTGAATCTCATCGTACAAAGATTTGTGTCTAAGTACCCAGGCTTACAGGACGTCCTCAAGCAGGCCAGGGAGGTGTATGGCCATTTTAGGCGTTCCTACACGGCCATGGCACACTTTTCAGACATTCAGCGCCGAAACAACATGCCAGTGAGGCGCTTGATTTGCGACAGCCCGATACGTTGGAATTCAACACTCCTAATGTTCGACCGCCTGCTCCAACAAGAAAAAGCCATCAACGAGTATTTGTATGACCGGGGTGCTAGTACAGCCTCTGCGGAGCTGAGAATTTTTTTGCCACGTTACTGGACGCTCATGCGCAATGCCTGTTAGGCTCATGCGTTCTTTTGAGGAGGTGACAAACCTAGTCAGTCGCACCGAAGGCACCATCAGCGACCTCATCCCATTTGTTTTCTTCCTGGAGCATGCCCTGCAAAGAGTGCTGGATCAGGCTGTAGATGAGCGTGAAGAGGAAGAGGAAGAGTTGTGGTCACCATCACCACCAGAAACAGCCTTGTCATCATCGCTTGCCAGAACTGCGGCAACGCTGGAAGAGGAGTATGAGGAAGAGGAGTCAGAGGAGGAATGTGGCTTTGAGAAGGAGGAAGACCAACCACAGCAGGCATCCCATGGTGCTCGTTGTTGTCACCTATTTGGGACCCATGGTGTTGTACGTGGCTGGGGGGGGGGGAGAACAGACCGTCAATTATATTAGTGAGGACCAGGAACGGTAAATGAGTAGCTCGGCATCCAACCTTGTGCAAATGGGGTCTTTCATGCTGTCACGTCTGTTGAGGGACCCTCATATAAAAAGGATGAAGGAGAACGACCTGTACTGGGTGGCCATGCTACTAGACCCCCGGTATAATCAGAGAGTGGCGGAAATGTTAGCAAATTACCGAAAGTCAGAAAGGATGCAGCAGTTCAAAACCAAACAAAAAAATATGCTTTACACAGCTTATAAGGGGGATGTCACAGCACAATGGGAATCTAACTGGGGAAGAGGTGAAAGTAATCCTCCTCCTACCACGACCACAAGGACAGGACGCTTTACAGATGTGTTGTTGATGGAGGACATGCAGCGCTTTTTCAGTCCTACACATCGCCACAGCCCTTCGGGATCCAGCCTTAGAGAACGACTCGACCGACAGGTAGCAGACTACCTCGCCTTAACTGCAGATATCGACACTCTGAGGAGTGATGAACCTCTTGACTACTGGGTGTGCAGGCTTGACCTGTGGCCTGAACTATCCCAGTTTGCCCCGCTTCAAGTTTCCTGTCAGAAAGGACCTTCAGGGGGGGCGGAGCTAGCGCCTGACTGTGATGGCAGCATAGTTCGGAGCTCTCCGTGTCTGATCCTCTAAAGCACCAGCATATACAAGCTGACAGACGATAGCATGGTAAAGATCGGCAACGCTAGAGCTGGGGACCCCTCCGGTGCCAGCAGGCAACAGAGCAATAACGGAGAAATGGATAAATTCCTCAAAAAAGCGGCAGCTACAGTGGCGGCTAGAGAAGGCAAGATGGCGCCGAACCCGCCGAGCAAGGCGAGCGAGCGGACTGCTGAAACATCAGAAGGGGAGAGTGATATAGAGGACTCCCACAGCAAGCCCGCACTCCCTATAACCCACCGCTTCCTGAAGCAATCTCTGTGCAAAGCTATGGAGCCGATCCTAAATGAACTCACAGCTATGCGCCAGGATATACACCACATTGGCGATCGTGTAGTCTCATTGGAGACGCAACAGGCCGCTATGATCACCCATCAAACAGCGACTGCGTCCTCCCTGCACAAGTGCCGCACCTACCTTAATGACCTCCGAAACGCAGTGGAGGATCAAGAAAATAGGGGACGCAGGAATAACTTGCGCTTCAGGGGGATACCGGAGGCCGTCGCAGCAGCAGATATTCCAGGAGCAGTTACTGCTATATGCTGCTCCCTATTAGGCACCGACAGCCAGGCAGATATTATCATTGAACGCGCACATCGGGCGCTCAGACCTAAGCCCAAGGGATCAGAGCCGCCCAGAGATGTTATTTGCAGGTTCCTGAATTTCCAAATAAAGGCTGCGGTTCTGGAGGCAGCTAGGACCCACGAGGAACTTTCGTACTAAGATTCTGACATCTCGATCTACCAGGATCTGGCGCCGTCCACATTGAAGAAACGCAGATCACTGAAACCCCTGACGGACTGGCTCAGGCTGAACAAGACCCCCTATAGGTGGACATTCCCATTTGGGATATCATTCTTCTATGCAGGCCGACGCCTCAACATTAATAAGTTTGCTGACCTAATGGAGGCATACGACTACTTGCAAATCCCACCACTAGACATTGCAAATTGGGAGATGTACCAAGACCTCACAGAACTCCCGGATCTCCCGAAGATTTTGCCATTTGATCCTCCACGGACGCCGAAAGCCCAAAAGATCAAGCGGAGGAACACACAACCTACACCATAGGGACTGTCTTCATACCGTAACGATATGCTTTATTCGCTCTATTCTAACTGTTGACCTTTCTTTATATCTACTACCCTTACCCCCCTGCTTCCTACCCAATCCCTGTCTATCCTTTAATCTTAGCGAAAGCTAAATCTATTATCCTATACTTATCTCACCTCATCCCCCTCCCCCCCCCTCACCCCTTTCTCCTTTCCTCCTCATGTTCTGACGAGCTCATCCATTGTCTGTCTGATAATTGTACTAGCATTGTGTGCATAGAGGATCACAATAGGGTTATCTAACCATTTTCCCCTTTGTGACCCTTGTGACCCTTGTGTCACTTATTGTTCAAACCCATATTAATGGGTACGGTTTCTTTGAATTTCTTAACCATATTCTTTTCCGTTTGGTTCATCGTTTTTATATTGTTTTGAAGGTACATGTACTGTTTATCTTAAATACCCAAAAGAGGCAAGAACTCCCTCTGGAACCCGGACTCACTCGGCCCTCACTTTGCAGCCTCGGTTTCAGTGCGCTCTCCTGGAGAGGAAAGGTCACTCAGCAAGGTAACACGTTGTACTACACATATCATGACTGACCTATCATTTGCGTCTTACAATGTCAAAGGCTTTAATTCTCCATCTAAAAGGAGTCAGGTTTTTTCATTGTTACGCAAATTGGGAGCCAATGTTCTACTTCTCCAGGAGACGCACTTTAAGTTTAACCACTACCCTAACCTTTCACATGGCCACTTTTCCCAGTGGTATCACTGTGGAGGTAATTCCTCTGCTTCAGGTGGTGTGAGTATTGGGTTCCAGAGGAGAGTTCCCTTCCAATGTAGCTCACAAATACAGGACCCTGACGGCCGCTACCTAATGGTCAAGGGTAGTATTGGTCCCCAGGTGTACACATTCATTAACCTTTATGCACCAAACACTGGTCACTATAGCTGGTTCTCCAAGGTTTTCCCCATCATTGATGCATTCGCAGAGGGTCTGATAGTAACAGGAGGAGACTTCAATGCCACTCTGAACCCCCAATTAGATTCATCAGCTTCAAAATCAGTTCTGGCGCTCAAAACTCTCCGTTATATTAGAGAAGGTCTATGGAGTCTTCACCTGATAGATGTTTGGCGCACGTTATATCCCACCACAAACGACTATACGTTCTACTCTTCCGCACATGGGACATATCATCGCTTAGATTACCTATTTGTTTCCAAACAGCATCTCCAATTTTGCCACAATCCCCAAATAGGATTTATCCACCTTTCGGACCACGCCCCCATATCCCTCTCAATATCAACTCCGGTACCTAAACAGCACAAGTTCATGTGGCGCCTAAATGAGTCCCTTTTAGGGAACCCGAATACTAGAGATAAGATAGCTGGACTTCTTGATGAATACTTTACCCTTAATAAAGTCCCAGATGTCTCAGCCCTTTCCTTATGGGATGCCCACAAACCTTTTATAAGGGGACACTTCATTAGTATAGGGGCTCACCAGAAAAAAGAAAGAAACAAAAAACTTGACCACTTATTTCAGAAAATAAAATCCCTGGAATCACAACATAAACGATCTTTTTCTGCCTCGCAACTCCAAGAGTTATCTGATACCAGAGCAGAGTTGAAAGCCATGCTACAGCACTCTTCAGCTAAGCTATTCCTGAATTCTCAACACAAATTTTTTGCCCATGGGGACAAAACGTCCAAGTTTATGATGAGTAGGATAAAAAATAGGAGATCGACAAATTACATCCACCAGTTAGAATCCCCCCAAGGCTTATCTTTATACTCCTCCAAAGAAATAGGCGCCCAATTTCGGGAATTTTACGAAACTCTCTATAATTTGCCCCACACAATAGCCCCCGAAAACCTGACAACTACCCTTAATTCCTTTCTAGATTCACTCCCCTTGCCAACTATTTCTGAAGACCAAAAACAGAAATTAGCTTCCCCTTTCACTTTAGAGGAATTAGAGACTGCACTGAAACAATCCCCCTCAGGGAAAAGCCCAGGCCCAGACGGCTTTCCGGTCCAATACTACAGAACGTTCCAACAACGACTACTTCCCCACCTATTAGAAGTATGTAATCTGGCCTTGCAGGGAGAGAAGCTTTCCAGGGACATGACACTAGCACACATCACCTTGATCCCTAAAGAAGGGAAGGATCCCAAACACTGTGCTAACTACAGACCCATTTCCCTCCTCAATATTGACCTCAAATTATTAGCAAAATTGCTAGCTAACCGACTTGCAGTTTTCCTCCCATCAATAGTGCACGGGGATCAGGTGGACTTTGTCAGAGGCAGGGAAGGTAGAGACAATACGGCTAGAGTGTTGAATATAATACAGTTCTCCTCCGTTCGCTCAAAACCGTTTTTATTGTTAAGCACGGATGCAGAAAAAGCATTCGACAAAATCAGCTGGTCTTATCTGCGAAGTATCCTGGCCCGATTTGGCCTACCTGATCCCTTTGCACAGGCCACCTTCGCAATGTATGCCCAAGCCTCGGCCTCTGTTATGATAAATGGTGACCTATCAGATCCCTTCTCAATTCAGAACGGTACTAGACAGGGATGTCCATTATCCCCCCTGCTATTTGTCTTGGCCCTGGAACCGCTCGTCCTAAAATTAAGAACCGACTCGGAGATCCGAGGAGTAACATTAGGAGGTACAGACCATAAAGTTACCGCCTTCGCGGATGATATTATGATCATGACGTCCAATCCAAAGGAATCCCTACCTGTAATCCAAAAACATTTAGATATATATAGCGCCATTTCCAATTTTAAAATCAACAAACAGAAATCATTGGTACTCTGTATAGGTATCCCCCACTCAACCCAAAGAAGTCTAGGGAGAGACTCCCCTTTCAACTGGTCCTCTCCTACCATAACGTATTTGGGGATTAAAATCAGTCCTAAACCCTCTGAATTATACTCACTAAATTATACTCCATTATTGGATAACATTTCTCATAGCATAAGTAAACTAGATATCCCAACCATATCCTGGTTTGGTAGGAAAAACCTGCTCATGTCTTTGATACTTCCTCGCCTTACCTACCTACAACAGGTTCTGCCTATCCCAGTCCCCAAAACTTACTATAACTCTTTAAAAAAAACTTTTCCGATCTTTTATCTGGAGAGGAAAGAAACCTAGATTGTCGTACGAGCTATTATCACGCCCTAAATGTTTTGGAGGTATTGCACTTCCTGACCCAGAACTCTAAGGAAAGGCAATTTTACTATCTAGAGCAATAGATTGGCTTAGACCTGATAACGTGAAGCCTTGGGTTGCGATAGAGCAAGACCTGATTCGCAAACCCTTTAGATCCCTCCTATTAGCTCAAGGAAGCTCATGTACGTTTCCCTCATCACCATATCCTATTATTCAGGCCACCATCAATGCATGGAAGTGGTTCCAATCTTCCCACTGCTCAATCCGGCATTGGGAAAAAGATTTAGGTCAGGAAATTCCCTTTTCTGCTTTGTCAAGGGCCCTATCATCCCCACACCAACTGTCTTAGATGTGTGCGCATACAGGAAAATGGATATAAGATCCTAACCAGATGGTACAAAACACCGGATATTACAGCCCTGTATTCGCCCCACAGCCTCTGATATATGTTGGAGATGTGGTAAAAATAGAGGAACCTTCTTCCACATTTGGTGGGATTGCCCAACTATTAGGACTTGGTGGATAGAAATATTCCAGATTAGCAATTTAATCTGTAAGACAAAAATACAAATGTCTGCGAGCAGAGCCCTCCTTAATCTCGACATAGATAAGGAAGTACATCCTATGCCCTTTCTTTTCAAACAGCTCTTAATAGCAGCTAGATTATTAATACCTAAATACTGGTTGTCTACATCACCTCCCCCCATTGAGCAATGGAAATTGAAGATAGATCAAATTTTCCGTTTTGAGGAAATCTCCTCATGGGAAGCGAGAAACCACCCGAAGTTTCAACGCCAATGGCATATGTGGCAAAAGTTTAGGCACCCTAGCTACTCACAGTGACTTTTCCATGATCTCTATCATAACTTACCTTCCTATATTTTTTTTTTCTATTTTTTGAGCTCCTTCAGTCACCATTGCTGCGGATACAGAAATTCTCCTAAATGGTGCTGTATGTCTATATAGTATTAGAAATATGATATGGTGTACAATGGCTATATCGTGTGTGATACGTGATTTGATCTCTTTGTAACGCAACACACCCTGCGAGGCGTGTCAGTAACTTTACTTGTACCTCTGTTGTGTTGTATAAAATAAAATTTTATAAACAAAAAAAAAAAAAAAAAAAAAAAAAAAAAAAAAAAGAAAGAAAGGACCTTCAGTGCAGCAGGAGGCATTGTCACTGACAAAAGAAGTCGCCTCGGTCAAAAAAGTGTTGATTATCTCACCTTCATTAAGATGAATGAGGCATGGTTCCCGAAGGGACTGACAGTGGGGGATACGTTTGACTAACAAAAGGCCTGATGACATGCTTAGGCCTCAAAATGGTCCCCATGCTGCTGTATTTAATGTCTGCATACCGGATGACTTTTGTGAATTCTCCGCCACCAACTAGGTTTCAAGCCGCAATGTTTTAGTCACCTTTCTGCCTTGAAAACATTAATTTTTCCGGCCTCTGGTGCTGCACTGTGGCTGCAAAAAACAAAAAAAAAGGCACATACAAGTGTCAATTCCCCTTTCGTGATCGTTACCTTGTTGTGGTGAAGGGGCTTGCGTATCACAATGAAGCGATTATCACCTCTATGAGTGTGTTGGCAATGTTGCCACACCCCAGATGATAAGGCCGTTGCTTCATTATGATCAGACCAAAAGCGATCGGCTGGATAATTTTTCATAGAAAAAACATAAATTTTCTTTTTTTCTTTTTTCTTTAGTTGTATGGGTTTTTAATAGATAAATTAAAAAATCATAATAAAGTCTCTTAATAGTTTATTAGAAATAATGCTGAGACAATTAAAAAAATCCCCATCAATTCCAATACAAAGCAAGTACAGAGCTCAGAACTAAATTATTTCAGGATGTCGTAATGGTTTGTTAATTCGACAATGGTAATCAATTCGACACACGTCCCCAGATAGGGGACGTAACAGGGATTAAACTGATAGGAATAGTACTAGTTAAGACACCTCTCTTATAGGGTGTCACAGCACATTGCTCCGTGCACGCGCAGTGCCCCAAGTTGGGAGTAAGAGGACCGACCAAGCTGCTTTTTCCATCTCCCGGTTCCTAAAATCAATTCAGTTTGGTGTATCAGAGTTTGGTCTGTTACTGTGAAGGCAGTCGAAAGGTACCCGGCCTAAATTTTTCACAAAAGGCAATCCCTGATATGGGACGTAACAGGGATAAAACTGATGAGAATAGTACTACAGAAAATACCACTCATATCGGGTGTGACAGTAAATTGCACGGCACAGACACAGTGACTGTGGCGTGGATTCAAACAAAGGGGAGGGAGCCAGCGTTTTTTTAACCATCTCCCCGTTCGAAAAATCAATTTAATAAATGGATCCCAGATTGGGGACCATACAGGGATTAAACTGATGAGAATAGTACTGCAGAAAATACCACTCATATTGGGTGTGACAGTAAATTGCACGGCGCAGACGCAGTGACCGTGGCGTGGATTCAAACAAAGGGGAGGGAGCCAGCATTTTTTTTAACCATCTCCCCGTTCGAAAAATCTATTTAATAAATGGATCCCAGTTTGGATGAGAATAGTACTACAGAAAATACCACTCATATCGGGTGTGACTGTAAATTGCACGGTGCAGACGCAGTGACTGTGGCGTGGATTCAAACAAAGGGGAGGGAGCCAGCGTTTTTTTAACCATCTCCCCGTTCAAAAAATCAATTCAATTCACCTTTCCGGGACCCTTGGTGTTGTACGTGGCTGGGTGGAGGAAGAAACCTTCAATGACATCAACGGGACATGGCTAGCTTGGTATCCAACCTTGTTCAAATGGGAAGTTTGCGGTTGGGCAAATGGACTGTTTGCGGTTGTTTGCGGTGCATTAAAAGGGGAGTTTGGTCTGTCAATGTCTGTGAAGTGGGCGAAACCCTTACATTACCTGATCGATACAACATCATACCTGATTGATACATACACTGGATGTTTTAAACCACGTTGTTCAAAAAATTTTAGGATTTTTAGGTGATTTATGCCCTTTATGGATTAAAATCCAACTCTGCGTCAACTATGTAATTTTCCATAAGCGTTTTGCCATGGATCCCCCTCCGGCATGCCACAGTCCAGGTGTTAGTACCCTTGAAACAACTTTTCCTTCACTACTGTGGCTAGAAATAGTCCCTGTGGGTTTTAAAATTCGCCTGCCTATTGAATTCAATTGCGGTTCGCCCGTTCGCGAACATTTGCAGAAATTCGCGTTCGCGAACAGAAAATGCTATGTTCACGACATCTCTAACCAGGACGTTCCAACAGATGGAATTAAAGTTCCATGGCTACCACTCTGTGTAGCGGAGGCAACCGTCCTCTGCTCCTCCTTCTCCAATACGCGCTAAGAAGACAAACTGAGGGTGTTCTGGCTATCACCCAGGGTCATGTCTTCTTCCTCCATTTCCAACTCTTCCCCACGAACAGCGTCGGCCTTAATTGTGAGCAGCAGGCACACTATAGCAGTAGACACACTGACAATAGCGTTATCACCGCTCACCATCTGTGTAGATTCCTCAAAGTTTCTTAACACCTCATAGAGGTCAAACATCCATGCCCACTCCTAGCTTGTGAAGAGCGGAAGCTGACTGGAAAGGCTACGACCGTGCTGCAGCTGGTATTCCATTACTGCCCTTTACTGCCTGGCCAACATGTGTAACATCGAGTTCCAGCACGTGCTCACGTCACACAACAGCCAGTGAGCTGGCAATTTCAAGTGCTGCTGCTGCAGCGTCAACAGACCGGCTGAAGCTGTTGATGACTTGCGGAAATGTGCACACACGCGGCGCACCTTCGCCAGTAGCTCAGGCAAATTGGGGTAGGTTTTCAGAAACCGCTGAACCACTAAGTTAAAGACGCGGGCTAGGCATGGGATGTGTGTGAGCTTGCCGAGCTCCAAAGCCGCCACCAAGTTACACCCATTATCACACAACCATGCCTGGTTGTAGGTTGAGTGGCGAGAGCCACAGCTCAGTCTGGTCTCTTATCCCCTGCCACAGCTCTGCGGCGGTGTGCTGTTCTTCCCCTAAGCATATCATATTCAGCACGGCCTGTTGACACATCCCCACAGCAGTGCTACACTGCTTCCAGCTACCAGCTGATGGCTGACTGGTGCTGCACACGGAGAATTCGGAGGTGGAAGTGGAGGCGGAGGTGGAGGAGCCACTTACATAGGTGCTGGCTGTAACCCTGATGGAAGTGGAGCCCACAACCCTGTGCGTCGGTAGCACCTGTGCCATCCCAGGGTACAAGTCGCTCCCAGCCTCCACTATGTTCACCCAGTGTGCCATCAGGGAAATGTAGCATCCCTGGCCACAAGCACTTGTCCATGTGTCAGTCGTTAGGTGGACCTTAGCAGTAACTGCCTTGGTCAGGGCACGGGTGATGTGATCAGACACATGCTGGTGTAAGGCGGGGACGGCACACCGGGAAAAATAGTGGCGGCTGGGGACTGAGTACCGAGGGGCGGGCTGCGAAAGGCCTCGGTGTCCACAAGCCTAAATGGCAACATTTCAACCGCCAGTAAAGTTGGGCGGTTAGTGCCATGGCCTGTGGGTGGGTGGCTGGGCATTTGCGCTTGCGTTCAAATGCTTGGGGTAAAGACATTTGGACACTGCGCTGGGACAGGGAAGTGGATGTGGTCGCTGGTGGTGCTTACGACGGTACAGGTGCAGCGCGGGAGGTATCCGGGCCTGCACCTTCGACAGGCGATTGGTCATCACCCAACATAGGGGAAGAGGAGGCAGTGGTGTGACCCGCGGACACAGATTGTGGAACCAGGCGTTCCTCCCACTAATTGCGGTGCTTGGCTGCCATGTGGTGGATCATGCTGGTGGTGGTGAGGTTGCTACTGTTCACACCTCGGCTCATTTTGGTGTGACACAGGTTGCTATTATTTTGTCGTCTGCACTTTCCGCAAAAAAGCGCCATGCCGCGGAACACCTACCCCTTAGCAAGGGAGATTTCCGCAAGGGAGTGCCCCGTGGAACACTTGCGGGCCTGTTTGGCGTGGCCCGCCTTCTCCCTGTTGCCACCCCATTGCCTCTTCCAGCCTGTTGCGGTGCTGCAGATCGCTCCCCCTCGGAACTGCTGTCCTCGCGTTTACGCCTTCCCATGTTGGGTCAGTGACCTCATCGTCCACCAAGTCCTCTTCAACTTCCCCACTCCGATCAGCCTCCTCATTTGCTGACCCCAACACAACTTCAGTGATTGACAACGGTATATCATCCTCTTCATCAACCTCTGCAGACAGTAATTGTGGTTGACTTGATGGCAACTGTGTCTCGTCATCATCCACCTCCTTAAACACATCATCTTGTGAGTGTGAAGGCTCTAGAGGTAGAGAGTCAGGGCACAAGATCTCATGTCCCTCTTCAAGAGTGCTTGGGGAGAGGGCCAAATTAGGTGATGGGGGTGAAAATAGCTCCTCGGAACATCCGAGTACCGGATCGCTTGTTTGGCCAGACTCTACATGATAGGAGGAAGGATGATCAGGGTGAGGATTGTGTTGTTGACCAGACTGTTGGCTACTGAGATTGGACTTGGTGGAAGACAGTGTGGTGTTTAACCCAGTGGAAGCATTATCTGCTGCAATCCAACCGACCACCTGGTCGCACTTGTCTGACTTCAAGAGTGTTGTCTTGCGACGCCCTGCATACTGGGACATGAGCTGGGTATCGTGGATGACTGTTTTCCTTGTGCTCTGCAGCAGGCACAGTTGCAACGCGCCCTGAGCCACGTCCTCTGCGTGAACCATCAGAATCATGTCCACTTCCCTGTCCCTTAACACTTGCCATCTTCATATTGACACTGGATGTCACTGATATTTGGATTAAATATAGGCCTCACACACTGTCTAGAAACAAGTGTATATTTGCTTCTCACTGGTCACAGCAAGCAGAGTTTGTTTAATACAAAAACTGACTGTAACTGCTATTTGGATTAAATATAGGCGTCACACACGGCCTAGATATCAGTGTATATTTGCTTCTCACTGGTCACAGCAAGCAGAGTTTGAACAATACAGAAACTGACTGTAACTGCTATTTGGATTAAATATAGGCCTCACACACTGTTTAGAAAGAAATGTAGATTTGCTTCTACTGGTCACAGCAAGCAGAGTTTGTATAATACAGAAACTGACTGTAACTGCAATTTGGATTAAATATAGGCGTCACACACGGCCTAGATATCAGTGCTGATTTGCTTCTCACTGGTCACATCAAGCAGCGTTTGTAGAATGCAGAAAATGAATGTCACTAACAGTCGCCCTGACACAAAAAAAAAATTCCCCCAAAATCAATTTAGCTGCCACCTCTAACAATAGTCCTTAAAAGGACTTTTGGGTCTCTGAAAGGTTTGAGATCAAATTCCCTGTACACTCGCTGTGTACCTTCCTAACAGCAGCTCTCCCTGACTCGCAATGAGCTGAACCCGCGTGACCGGGTGCTATATAGTACCCGATGACGTGTTCCGGCCAGCCAATCACTGTAATGCCAGTAGAAAACATGTCTAATGGCATTACAGTGATGGCAATACTTACCAGCATGTTTATTGGCTGCTTAGAAGGCGCCAAACGTCTGGGGAGGAGACTCGAGCATGGCACTCGAGCACATGTGGTACTCGGCAAAGCGCTCGGATCGGCCGAGCATAGCGATGCTCGAGCCGAACCAGTACTCGGCCGAGCATGCTCGATCATCACTAATGGGTGGCACTTCTGCTAGCGAAGGAAGTCACATTTGAGATTGTGGTTCCCCCTAAGGACATAGCATAGTCTCTCATAAAAAGCTCATTCATTCTACTTCTTGCTTTAACTTCATCATAGTTTGCTGCAGATGATCGTTCTCTCATGAGCTTTACTAAGTCTTTATTGACCGCAGTAAATGTGTCCATGGTCCTTACAATATCCTGGGAAGGTGTCGTAGATGACCGGAGGCTGACATATGCTGCCATAAGCTCTGAATCAGATTCTTCTACCATCTCTACCATATCACTCAAGTTGCTTTTTATACTTTCTTACTTTAGCTTTTTACAAATATCTTTAATGTATAATTTCCACTTATCATACATTCTGGCGAAATTTGTTCCTTTCAGTGCTGCTTCTTGCTCTAAATTTTCCAGCATCTTTGGCACGTGAAGAACGTCTTAGTTCATTTGCTTGGGCTATATTAGTTTGAGGCAAGACTAATGCTGCATCAGACTCTTCTACCTCAGACAGGTTCCCTTGCTCTTCTACTCTATCTATCTTTGCATCCTCTAACAGTGGCATGGTAATACAAGGCTCAGACATTTTACTTTAAATGCTATAACAATCAATACAAATAATAAGATGCCTTTCACTTTAAATGCAATACTGACAAATGCAGAAATAAATGACTTTCACTTTAAATGCATTAGAGTCCGTGTACTACAAACTGTCCTTTGTTTTACTTTCAAGTCTCTTATTTCTGAACACAGAAATGTCCCTTTATGCCAAAACCTATGTGCAATGATATTCAATAAAGGAAAGCTCTGACCTTATTCTGAAGAGCAGGATACTGTGATCTGAAGGTTGCTGGTACAAACGTCTGTCTTAAATTAAAGGAGACTTTTTATTTTCTTGCTGTGATGCAATGCTCTGCGATTACTTGCGATGCTCTGTGCAGACTTGTGATGCTCTGCACTGACTTGCGATGCTCCGTGCAGACTTGCGATGCGCTGGCTTGGATACGCTGCTGCAGGTTTTGGGCCTAGTGGCAGGAAACTAGCTGGCTGCAGTACGTGGTCTCTCTGTGGATAGCAGTGCGGGCACTCTAGCTCTGGACTTTAGCCTCCCACCATGTGTCTCTTTCTCTCTCTGGGAATCGCAGGAGGGTCGGTGCTCTTTCTCTGACAATTTTGCCTTTGTCGTTCTGCCACTTTAAGAGTCGGCTGCAGTTTGACTAATGCACACGTTCTATGGCCTCTATGGTAGCTCTGCTGAGGTGTCTTTGCTCACCGAGGGAACAGTTGCTACGTGGCGGTATATGCTGGCGCTCCGCTGCTTTAATGCGCTCTTTTCTGTGCAAGTTGAGGAGCTCTATCGCTTCGCCTTCTGAGGGTAATAGTTCCACTGTGGCAGGTGCAGCACTATGAAGTACCTTTTGCACTGTGGCGTTAGAAGGATTTTGATATTTCTGACTTTTTTAGTCTAACCAGACTGTCTATTACTCTGTAATTCCTCTAACGCCATTCTATGAAAAAAGTAGTTTAACCGCTTCCGGACCGCCTAACGCAGATGTGCGGTCTGGAGGCGGCAGCTCTGCGCAGAGGGACGCATATACGCGTCATCTCGCGAGAGCCGAGATTTCCTATGAACGCGCGCACACAGGCGCGCATGTTCACAGGAACTGAAGGTAAGCGAGTGGATCTCCAGCCTGCCAGCGGCGATCGCTCGCTGGCAGGCTGGAGATGTGATTTTTTTAACCCCTAACAGGTATATTAGACGCTGTTTTGATAACAGTGTCTAATATACCTGCTACCTGGTCCTCTGGTGGTCCCTTTTGTTTGGATCGACCACCAGAGGACTCAGGCAGCTGTGTAAAGTACCACAAAACACTACACTACACTACACCCCTCCCCCTGTCACTTATTAACCCTTTATGAACCCCTGATCACCCCATATAGACTCCCTGATCACCCCCCTGTCATTGATCACCCCCCTGTCATTGATCACCCCCCTGTCAGGCTCCGTTCAGACATCCGTATGATTTTTACGGATCCACGGATACATGGATCGGATCCGCAAAACACATACGGACGTCTGAATAGAGTCTTACAGGGGGGTGATCAATGACAGGCGGGTGATCACCCATATAGATTCCCTGATCACCCCCTGTCATTGATCACCCCCCTGTAAGGCTCCATTCAGATGTCCGTATGATTTTTACGGATCCGCGGATACATGGATCGGATCCGCAAAACACTTACGGACGTCTGAATGGAGCCTTACAGGGGGGTGATCAATGACAGGCGGGTGATCACCCATATAGATTCCCTGATCACCCCCTGTCATTGATCACCCCCCTGTCATTGATCACCCCCCTGTAAGGCTCCATTCAGATGTCCTTATGATTTTTACAGATCCACGGATACATGGATCGGATCCGCAAAACACATACGGACGTCTGAATGGAGCCTTACAGGGGGGTGATCAATGACAGGCGGGTGATCACCCATATAGATTCCCTGATCACCCCGTCATTGATCACCCCCCTGTCATTGATCACCCCCCTGTAAGGCTCCATTCAGATGTCCGTAGGATTTTTACGGATCCACGGATACATGGATCGGATCCGCAAAACACATACGGACGTCTGAATGGAGCTTTACAGGGGGGTGATCAATGACAGGCGGGTGATCACCCATATAGATTCCCTGATCACCCCCTGTCATTGATCACCCCCCTGTCATTGATCACCCCCCTGTAAGGCTCCATTCAGATGTCCGTATGATTTTTACGGATCCACGGATACATGGATCGGATCCACAAAACACATACGGACGTCTGAATGGAGCCTTACAGGGGGGTGATCAATGACAAGGGGGTGATCACCCATATAGATTCCCTGATCACCCCCTGTCATTGATCACCCCCCTGTCATTGATCACCCCCCTGTAAGGCTCTATTCAGACGTCTGTATGCGTTTTGCGGATCCGATCCATGTATCCGTGGATCCGTAAAAATCATACAGACGTCTGAATGGAGCCTTACAGGGGGGTGATCAATGACAGGGGGGTGATCACCTCATATACACTCCCTGATCAACCCCTGTCATTGATCACCCCTTTGTCATTGATCACCCCCCTGTAAGGCTCCATTCAGACATCCGTATGCGTTTTGCGGATCCGATCCATGTATCCGTGGATCCGTAAAAATCATACAGACGTCTGAATGGAGCCTTACAGGGGGGTGATCAATGACAGGGGGGTGATCACCCCATATACACTCCCTGATCACCCCCCTGTCATTGATCACCCCCTGTAAGACTTTATTCAGACATTTTTGTTTTTGCCCAAGTTAGCGGAAATATTTTTTTTTTGTTTGTTTTTTTCTTACTAAGTCTCATATTCCAATAACTTGTGTCAAAAAATAAAATCTCACATGAACTCACCATACCCCTCACGGAATCCAAATGCGTAAAATTTTTTACACATTTATATTCCAGACTTCTTCTCACGCTTTAGGGCCCCTAAAATGCCAGGGCAGTATAAATACCCCACATGTGACCCCATTTCGGAAAGAAAACACCCAAGGTATTCCGTGAGGGGCATATTGAGGCCATGAAAGATTGAAATTTTTGTCCCAAGTTAGCGGAAAGGGAGACTTTGTGAGAAAATACAAAAAAATAAATCAATTTCCGCTAACTTGTGCCCAAAAAAAAAAATTCTATGAACTCGCCATGCCCCTCATTGAATACCTTGGGGTGTCTTCTTTCCAAAATGGGGTCACATGTGGGGTATTTATACTGCTCTGGCTTTTTAGGGGCCCGAAAGCGTGAGAAGAAGTCTGGGATCCAAATGTCTAAAAATGCCCTCCTAAAAGGAATTTGGGCCGCTTTGCGCATCTAGGCTGCAAAAAAGTGGCACACATGTGGTATCGTCGTACTCAGGAGAAGTTGGGGAATGTGTTTTGGGGTGTCATTTTACATATACCCATGCTGGGTGAGATAAATATCTTGGTCAAATGCCAACTTTGTATAAAAAAATGGAAAAGTTGTCTTTTGCCAAGATATTATCTCACCCAGCATGGGTATATGTAAAATGACACCCCAAAACACATTTCCCAACTTCTCCTGAGAACGGAGATACCAGATGTGTCACACTTTTTTGCAGCCTAGGTGGGCAAAGGGACCCACATTCCAAAGTGCACCTTACCTTACCAGTTTGGCCATATTTCAGAGCTGCAACATCACTGAAGTGCCCAAAAGCACAAGGTGTGCAATACTCAGAGACATGGCCAAGGTAAGAAAGGCTGAAAGACGACCACCACTGAACAAGACACACAAGCTGAAACGTCAGTCATCTAGGCTGCAAAAAAGTGGCACACATGTGGTATCGTTTGCAAAAAATTGCAAAGCTTCTGAAGCGTGATCATCGAACAATCAAGCGTTTCATTCAAAATAGTCAACAGGGTCGCAAGAAGCGTGTGGAAAAACCAAGGCGCAAAATAACTGCCCATGAACTGAGAAAAGTCAAGCGTGCAGCTGCCAAGATGCCACTTGCCACCAGTTTGGCCATATTTCAGAGCTGCAACATCACTGGAGTGCCCAAAAGCACAAGGTGTGCAATACTCAGAGACATGGCCAAGGTAAGAAAGGCTGAAAGACGACCACCACTGAACAAGACACACAAGCTGAAACGTCAGTCATCTAGGCTGCAAAAAAGTGGCACACATGTGGTATCGTCGTACTCAGGAGAAGTTGGGGAATGTGTTTTGGGGTGTCATTTTACATATACCCATGCTGGGTGAGATAAATATCTTGGTCAAATGCCAACTTTGTATAAAAAAATGGGAAAAGTTGTCTTTTGCCAAGATATTATCTCACCCAGCATGGGTATATGTAAAATGACACCCCAAAACACATTCCCGAACTTCTCCTGAGTACAGCGATACCAGATGTGTGACACTTTTATGCCGCCTAGGTGGGCAAAGGAGCACACATTCCAAAGAGCACCTTTAGGATTTCACAGGTCATTTTTTACACATTTTGATTTCAAACTACTTACCACACATTAGGGCCCCTAGAATGCCAGGGCAGTATAACTACGCCACAAGTGACCCCATTTTGGAAAGAAGACACCCCAAGGTATTCCGTTAGGGGCATGGCGAGTTCCTAGAATTTTTTATTTTCTGTCACAAGTTAGCGGAAAATGATGATTCTTTTTTTTATTTTTATTTTTCTTACAAAGTCTCATATTCCACTAACTTGTGACAAAAAATAAAAATTCTAGGAACTCGCCATGCCCCTCACGGAATACCTTGGGGTGTCTTCTTTCCAAAATGGGGTCACTTGTGGGGTAGTTATACTGCCCTGGCAATTTAGGGGCCCATATGTGTGAGAAGTAGTTTGCAAAATAGTGAGATATCTTGCAGAGGGATGCAGCACTCTTAAAATTGCAAAGCTTCTGAAGCGTGATCATCGAACAATCAAGCATTTCATTCAAAATAGTCAACAGGGTCACAAGAAGCGTGTGGAAAAACCAAGGCGCAAAATAACTGCCCATGAACTGAGAATAGTCAAGCGTGCAGCTGCTAAGATGCCACTTGCCACCAGTTTGGCCATATTTCAGAGCTGCAACATCACTGGAGTGCCCAAAAGCACAAGGTGTGCAATACTCAGAGACATGGCCAAGGTAAGAAAGGCTGAAAGACGACCACCACTGAACAAGACACACAAGCTGAAACGTCAGTCATCTAGGCTGCAAAAAAGTGGCACACATGTGGTATTGTCGTACTCAGGAGAAGTTGGGGAATGTGTTTTGGGGTGTCATTTTACATATACCCATGCTGGGTGAGATAAATATCTTGGTCAAATGCCAACTTTGTATAAAAAAATGGGAAAAGTTGTCTTTTGCCAAGATATTATCTCACCCAGCATGGGTATATGTAAAATGACACCCCAAAACACATTCCCGAACTTCTCCTGAGTACAGCGATACCAGATGTGTGACACTTTTATGCCGCCTAGGTGGGCAAAGGAGCACACATTCCAAAGAGCACCTTTAGGATTTCACAGGTCATTTTTTACACATTTTGATTTCAAACTACTTACCACACATTAGGGCCCCTAGAATGCCAGGGCAGTATAACTACGCCACAAGTGACCCCATTTTGGAAAGAAGACACCCCAAGGTATTCCGTTAGGGGCATGGCGAGTTCCTAGAATTTTTTATTTTCTGTCACAAGTTAGCGGAAAATGATGATTCTTTTTTTTATTTTTATTTTTCTTACAAAGTCTCATATTCCACTAACTTGTGACAAAAAATAAAAATTCTAGGAACTCGCCATGCCCCTCACGGAATACCTTGGGGTGTCTTCTTTCCAAAATGGGGTCACTTGTGGGGTAGTTATACTGCCCTGGCAATTTAGGGGCCCATATGTGTGAGAAGTAGTTTGCAATCAAAATGTGTAAAAAAATGGCCTGCGAAATCCGAAAGGTGCACTTTGGAATATGTGCCCCTTTGCCCACCTTGGCTGCAAAAAAGTGGCACACATCTGGTATCGCCGTACTCAGGAGAAGTTGGGGAATGTGTTTTGGGGTGTCATTTTACATATACCCATGCTGGGTGAGATAAATATCTTGGTCAAATGCCAACTTTGTATAAAAAAATGGAAAAGTTGTCTTTTGCCAAGATATTTCTCTCACCCAGCATGGGTATATGTAAAATGACACCCCAAAACACATTTCCCAACTTCTCCTGAGAACGGAGATACCAGATGTGTCACACTTTTTTGCAGCCTAGGTGGGCAAAGGGACCCACATTCCAAAGTGCACCTTTCGGATTTCACTGGTCATTTTTTACAGATTTTGATTGCAAACTACTTCTCACACATATGGGCCCCTAAATTGCCAGGGCAGTATAACTACACCACAAGTGACCCCATTTTGGAAAGAAGACACCCCAACGTATTTTGTGATGGGCATAGTGAGTTCATGGAAGTTTTTATTTTTTGTCACAAGTTAGTGGAATATGAGACTTTGTAAGAAAAAAAAATCAAAAAAAAAATCATCATTTTCCGCTAACTTGTGACAAAAAATAAAAAGTTCTATGAACTCACTATGCCCATCAGCGAATACCTTAGGGTGTCTACTTTCCGAAATGGGGTCATTTGTGGGGTTTTTCTACTGTCTGGGCATTGTAGAACCTCAGGATGACAGGTTCATTAGAAAGTCAGAGCTGCTTCAAAAAGCGGAAATTCACATTTTTGTACCATAGTTTGTAAACGCTATAACTTTTACCCAAACCATTTTTTTTTTGCCCAAACATTATTTTTTTTAATCAAAGACATGTAGAACAATAAATTTAGTGAAAAATTTATATATGGATGTAATTTTTTTTTTGAAAAATTTTACAGCTGAAAGTGAAAAATGTCATTTTCTTGCAAAAAAATCGTTACATTTCGATTAATAACAAAAAAAGTAAAAATGTCAGCCGCAATGAAATACCACCAAATGAAAGCTCTATTAGTGAGAAGAAAAGGAGGTAAAATTCATTTGGGTGGTAAGTTGCGTGACCGAGCAATAAACGGTGAAAATAGTGTAGCGCAGAAGTGTAAAAAGTGGCCTGGTCATTAAGGGGGTTTCAGCTAGCGGGGTTGAAGTGGTTAAAGAGCACACCAAATGCTTGAAATAACTTCTTTATTCGACTTTTCATCATATATAACACTGCCGCCTCCGCAGCAGATATTCCATGTACATAACACTTATTAAACAGGTATCACAAAATGGCGGTATGCATAAGATGGTGGTTCAAATGTTCAATCTTGTCATTCAAAATAAAATGTGGATATATTTCTCTCTTGAGTATCTGTACTCTCATTTTAAGTTATTTAAGCACTTTATAATCTCTCTAAGAGGTATATCTGAGGTCTATCTAATAGTTCTACTTGCTGAATTTGGTTGCAATTTGCAGTATGCAGTTAGCAGTAACTATTTGCAGATTGGTTGAGTATGATCTGGTATGGTTGTATGCAATTTGGATTGCAATATGGAATTTGAATGGTTGCAATTGTATGGTATTTAGAATTTGTAGTTTGAAACTGGTGGAACTATAAGTAAACACACATATAACTGGTTCAGTATATAGTTCTAATCACTATATTAACAGTAGGAACAGTAAATAACTGTTTTAAATACCTATTTTGGCCTCTCTGCTTCCATAAAACACAGCTCTTAGTGGAGTGAATGTCTGTTCATCTTCTCTCCTCTGGTGCAATGATTCTAGCAGCTCATGCTTGGGGAATTTCCCACACAGGCTGTGTGTGAGGCTGGTTGTGATTAGTCAAAATTCCTGCTGTGTGTGAGGCTGGCTGCGATTGGTCAAGACTCTTGCCCAGCAACAACTGTTTAACTATGCTTTCTGTTGTTTCTGCTGTGTCATTGAGCTTACTTTACATTATACAGGGAGTGCAGAATTATTAGGCAAGTTGTATTTTTGAGGATTAATTTTATTATTGAACAACAACCATGTTCTCAATGAACCCAAAAAAACTCATTAATATCAAAGCTGAATATTTTTGGAAGTAGTTTTTAGTTTGTTTTTAGTTTTAGCTATTTTAGGGGGATATCTGTGTGTGCAGGTGACTATTACTGTGCATAATTATTAGGCAACTTAACAAAAAACAAATATATACCCATTTCAATTATTTATTTTTACCAGTGAAACCAATATAACATCTCAACATTCACAAATATACATTTCTGACATTCAAAAACAAAACAAAAACAAATCAGTGACCAATATAGCCACCTTTATTTGCAAGGACACTCAAAAGCCTGCCATCCATCGATTCTGTCAGTGTTTTGATCTGTTCACCATCAACATTGCGTGCAGCAGCAACCACAGCCTCCCAGACACTGTTCAGAGAGGTGTACTGTTTTCCCTCCTTGTAAATCTCACATTTGATGATGGACCACAGGTTCTCAATGGGGTTCAGATCAGGTGAACAAGGAGGCCATGTCATTAGATTTTCTTCTTTTATACCCTTTCTTGCCAGCCACGCTGTGGAGTACTTGGACGCATGTGATGGAGCATTGTCCTGCATGAAAATCATGTTTTTCTTGAAGGATGCAGACTTCTTCCTGTACCACTGCTTGAAGAAGGTGTCTTCCAGAAACTGGCAGTAGGACTGGGAGTTGAGCTTGACTCCATCCTCAACCCGAAAAGGCCCCACAAGCTCATCTTTGATGATACCAGCCCAAACCAGTACTCCACCTCCACCTTGCTGGCGTCTGAGTCGGACTGGAGCTATCTGCCCTTTACCAATCCAGCCACGGGCCCATCCATCTGGCCCATCAAGACTCACTCTCATTTCATCAGTCCATAAAACCTTAGAAAAATCAGTCTTGAGATATTTCTTGGCCCAGTCTTGACGTTTCAGCTTGTGTGTCTTGTTCAGTGGTGGTCGTCTTTCAGCCTTTCTTACCTTGGCCATGTCTCTGAGTATTGCACACCTTGTGCTTTTGGGCACTCCAGTGATGTTGCAGCTCTGAAATATGGCAAAACTGATGGCAAGTGGCATCTTAGCAGCTGCACGCTTGACTTTTCTCAGTTCATGGGCAGTTATTTTGCGCCTTGGTTTTTCCACACGCTTCTTGCGACCCTGTTGACTATTTTGAATGAAACGCTTGATTGTTCGATGATCACGCTTCAGAAGCTTTGCAATTTTTTGCAAACGATACCACATGTGTGCCACTTTTTTGCAGCCTAGATGACTGACGTTTCAGCTTGTGTGTCTTGTTCAGTGGTGGTCGTCTTTCAGCCTTTCTTACCTTGGCCATGTCTCTGAGTATTGCACACCTTGTGCTTTTGGGCACTTCAGTGATGTTGCAGCTCTGAAATATGGCCAAACTGGTGGCAAGTGGCATCTTAGCAGCTGCACGCTTGACTTTTCTCAGTTCATGGGCAGTTATTTTGCGCCTTGGTTTTTCCACACGCTTCTTGCGACCCTGTTGACTATTTTGAATGAAACGCTTGATTGTTCGATGATCACGCTTCAGAAGCTTTGCAATTTTAAGAGTGCTGCATCCCTCTGCAAGATATCTCACTATTTTTGACTTTTCTGAGCCTGTCAAGTCCTTCTTTTGACCCATTTTGACAAAGGAAAGGAAGTTGCCTAATAATTATGCACACCTGATATAGGGTGTTGATGTCATTAGACCACACCCCTTCTCATTACAGAGATGCACATCACCTAATATGCTTAATTGGTAGTAGGCTTTCGAGCCTATACAGCTTGGAGTAAGACAACATGCATAAAGAGGATGATGTGGTCAAAATACTCATTTGCCTAATAATTCTGCACTCCCTGTATAATGAATCTTAAAGGCATATTATCTTTTCTGCTTCTGTGATCACAATATATAACAGTTATATGACATCCAAACATGAAGTCACTGTAAATAACTCTGCTTTTGTCTTTAACACACAAACATAGGAACTGTATTAAGGTTATTGGAAGGAAGTATATTAGCAACCTAGGACCGGTCTTTGCTGGCCAGCTACATTGACATCGAAATTACACAGGGGAGTACTGATATCCGCTTGCATTATCAAGAAATCGTTGATGCCTTTCTCTGTTCCTATAGTCGGTCCAACATGTGGAGGGTGGAATTCCAATGGGTGGAAACTACGCATATCAGCCTATAATGGGGGATGCCGTTCTGCTGCTGCAGCTCAAGGAGGGTGTGCTTTGCAGTGTACGAGTGGCTACAGTGCATGCAAAGTTTCCTGGCCATTTTTAGGATGCCTTGCAGATGGGTAAAAGACTTCAGGAACCGCTTGACAACTAGATTGAAAACGTACGCCATGCAGGGCTCATGGCTCAGCCCTTCTTGACGCAGTGCTGAGCCTGACACCATGTTCTTCCCGTTGTCGGTCACCATGGTACCGATTTTGAGTTGTCAGGGAGAAAGCCAGGATTAAATCTTTTGACAAAGGACACGGAGCAGTTCCTACCCTGTGTGACTCTGTTCACCCAGGGAAACGAGGTGCATAATAGCGTAACACCGCTGTGCCCTGCATATGTAGTATAGTGGAGGGCCACTGTAAATTGTCCCTGCAGTGGAGGCTGAGGACATGGTGGAGGATGAGGAGGCAGAGGCGGACATTGTCTCAGGACCGACATCGTAACAACATGGAGCCAGAAGTGGTGTGACCTGGCCAAGTTGCTGGTGTGGCTGTGCAGGAACCACATTCACCCAGTGGGCCATAAAGGATATGTACTGTCCCTGACCATAGTTACAGTTCCACACGTCTGCGCTGCCGTGCACTTTGGCAGACACCGACAGGCTCAAGGACTGGCCCACGTTCTGTTCAGTGCTGGTACTGCCTTTTTTCGCAAATAAATGACTGCTTGGGACTCTGCACAAGCCATCAGTTCTCTGAAAGGTGCAGAGTCCACCACTTGGAAAGGGAGGGACTGCAGCACCACCAGCAACTTGGACAGGAGTATGTTCATCTTCTGCACCGTTGGATGCATGCACACATACTGCTGTATCTTGGCAATCGCTTCAGTGATTGATTGCTGACGGAATGACTAAAGAGGAGTAGGAGCAGGAGCAACTGGACAAACAGAAGATGGGAATGACGGACAGCTCCCTTCGGCTGAGGTGGTGAAGCCTTGCCTGGCTGAAACCAGGTGCGCACCTCTAGGTGATTCAGCGGTAGCTGCGGCAGGTTGGACCACCACATTGGAGCCACGGATCTCCCAGCCCACTGCATGGTGACACTGCATATGTTCACGCAGGGCCGTAGTGCCAACATTGGCACCCTGGCTACGCTTAACTTTCTGCCTACATATTCTACATGTGGCCACGTTAAACCCTCTGGCAGCTTAATAAAAAAAAACTGCCACACCACTGAGTAGGTGATTTCCCCCCCAACAGCCCAAACTGACTGACTGCTACTGCCGCTACTTCTGTGAACCCCTGAACCACTACTTCCCGGGTAGGCTTCTGCGAAGCAGATGGTCTACCCTAGGCACGTTTGGCTCCCATCTTGCAACTGCTGCCGCCCTGCTGACTCTCAGCCATGCTACCACCTTGTTGGCTCAGTCGCTGCCTCACAGGCAAGCTGGCACCCTCTTCTCCTGATGATGATGATGAAGCCCCTTCTGCACCTGGCTCCCAAGTGTGATTGGCTTCATCAAGTAGTGTCTGCACACCACTGATGTCCTCCTCAACGGTCTCTGACCGCTCGCAACACAAGCTCCTTCACCACTCTCCTCATCACTACTTGCCCGCCTAGCGGAGGAAGTGGCAGATGTCTCCTCCAGATCTTGGCTGGGCAGTAGCTGCTGACTGTCCCTAGAGCAATGGAGCAGGGCGCAGCCGTAGTGAAGTGCGGCTTGACTTAGGGGGAAGTTAGAAGGCACGAAAGGATTAATATGTTTAGGCTAAGGTTCAGGGTCTGATTGGTTGTACGGGGGGTGGGACAGTTGCGGGGTTTGGCGGGCTATATATAAACTAGTGGGGAGGGTGTGTCTTTTCAGTGCAGTGGATACCTGGATAGTTTTAGCATGGCGTCCCTGGAGCAGTTGTTGGCAGCAGTTAGGGCGGCAGCGGAGCAGCATGGGAGTGAGTGGCTGGAGAGGTCCTTGCAGATAGCGGGAGTCATTCTCCTTACTGGATGCCCACAGTAAGGAGCGAGCCAGCGGCGGTGAGCTGTGTGAAGATGTGAAGAGGCAGGCGCAGGAGAAGACAGGAGACCCTGTGTGGAAGCGGCTCCTCTAGTAGTTGGAGGGGGCACTGCAAGCACAGATGCAGAGGGGAAAAAAGATCCAGCGCTGCGACCTCGTGCTGGGGGTCGGCAACTTGCCAGAACAGTGGCATCAAGGGGAGCAAGTTAAGTCCCGCGGAGGAGCTCGCTATGTGTGCAGTGACAGCTCCTGACACTAGTGACCTAGTGGTGGCCAGGCGTCTGCGTCATATCTACTGAGTCACCCCGACCCTCTGGATAATAGGGTGGGGTCACCGGTGGTCCGGGATGTGGAGGACAGGGACTTGAGCCAGGAGTTCCACCTGGACAGGGTTAAGTCAGATGAGAGCAAAAAGGAGGAAGAGGAGAAGTGGCGGTATCGGCTTATCCCGCGGACGTTTATAAACTAGTTACAGGAGTTCACTATTTTAGCAAGCATGGTAGGGGAAAAAGAGCCAGGGCACTGTTCAGCTTTATTTTGTTATTTTGTTATATGGACGCCATTGGGGAGGCCTATCGGACATATGGGGGTGTGGCCTGGCTTAGATATGATGAGCAGTTTTGGCAAAGGAAGGCTATTAGGCCTAGTATAGTTGGGTGGGACCACAAGGACAGAGATTTGTGGTTCCGTTTTAATTCAGGACCAAGAGGGGGGCTCAGTCCTTTCGTGGGGTGGCCGGTAGTCCCTTGGCAACAGAATCAGACAATGGGAACAGGAAAGGCTGTTGTTGGCAATTCAATGAAGGGTACTGTAAGTTCCTTTCAGATTGCCAATACTAACATGAGTGCTCAGGTTGTGGTGTCACGTAGTTTTAAGTGAGGAAAGGGACATGAGACTTTGCAGAAGAGGGGTGAGGGTGAGCGAGATGGAGCCATTTTTAGAGAAGTACCCAAATAGGGAGGCGGCTGAGTTTTTGTTGGTTGGTTTTAGGGATGGTTTTCGGATTCCATGTAATTTGGAAGGCTCTGGGGTTGTGGGGCAGAATTTGCGTTCTGCATTACAGAGGCCGGAGGTCATTTTGGGGAAGATTTTCAAAGAAGTACAGGCGGGACGTGTTGTGGGCCCGTTTAGGGGGTGTCCTTTGCCGGGTTTGAGGGTTTCGCCGTTGGGGTTAGTTCCAAAGAAGGAGCCGAATAAATTTTGGCTCATTCATCACCTTTTGTTTCCTCTAGGAGGTTTAGTGAATGAGTGCATTCATAGGGATTTATGTTCTGTTTCAGATATGTCATTTGATGCGGCGGTCAGGTGGGTGTGTCATTTTGAATATGGAGCTCTGTTAAAGGGTTTCTATCACTTCGTTGCACATATTTAGCTGTCAGACACTAGCGATCCGCTAGTGTCTGCTCTGCCCAACCATCCTAATATAATAGCTTTTGGGGCAGCCGTTTTGCTAAAAAAAGAACTTTTATTAATATGCTAATGAGCCTCTAGGTGCTATGGGGGAGTCATTAGCACCTAAAGGCTCCGTCTACCTTCAGAAACTGCCGCCGCCCAGCGCGTCCCTCCAGCCCGCCCATCTCCTCCTGAATGCGATCCTCCTTGTGAGCGCCTGTATTCGGCGCATGCGCAGTGAATGTCTGACAGCTTCCCTGCTCAGACATCTCCACTGCGCCTGTTCTTTGGAGCACTATGGCGTCATCGCGCAGGCGCAGTGGAGATGTCTGAGCAAGGAAGCGGTCAGACATTCACTGCGCATGCGCAGAATACATACGCTCACAAGGAGGATCGCATTCAGGAGGAGATGGGCGGGCTGGAGGGACGCGCTGGGCGGCGGCAGTTTCTGAAGGTAGACGGAGCCTCTAGGTGCTAATGACGCCCCCATAGCACCTAGAGGCTCATTAGCATATTAATAAAAGTTCTTTTTTTAGCAAAACGGCTGCCCCAAAAGCAATTATATTAGGATGGTTGGGCAGAGCAGACACTAGCGGATCGCTAGTGTCTGACAGCTAAATATGTGAAGCGAAGTGATAGAAACCCTTTAATGGCGTTTGAAGTGGCGTTTCATTTATTGCCAATTAATCCTTACAGTTTTCGTTTGTTGGGTTTTAAATGGGATGGTCAGTTTTATGTAGATTGTTGTTTGACGATGAAATTTTGCCTGCCGTATTTTGCCAATGGGACGGGTTCTTTGTCGTCGGTTGGCCATGGCTACAGCGGGGGTGGTGTCACCATTACAGTTTTTGAGGTTGTATGCTGTAGTATGGGCAGACTTGTAAATTTGGGGTTGTTCTTTACAGGAATTCAGTGGGCGCTCGGTGTGGATGGAGGCGCCCATTTCTAACGTTTATTTGGAGCTCTATACAGACGCTTTGGGCTCCTGCGGTTATGGCGCCTTTTGTCATGGGCAGTGGAGTGCAGGTCCTTGGCCGGAGGAGTGGTTTTAGGCAGGTTTTCTCAGTAATTTAGCTTTGTTGGAATTTTTTCCGATTCTTTTGGCAACTGAATTGTTGGGGGATTGGCGTTTTTATTGTGACAATTTGAGTGTGGTTCAGGCGATTAATGGGCTGTTGGCAAGTTCGCCGCCAGTGTTGCGTTTGCTGCATCATTTTGTTTTACAGGGTCTGAGGTTGAATGCATGTTTTGTGGCTGTGCATGTCAGGTGTGGATAACAATGTTGTTGATTCTTTCTCATTTCCAGTGGGACTGTTTTCACAAATTGGTGCCAGGGTCTCTTCGGAATTGATTAGGCGGTCCGTGAGTAACAGTACGTGGTCTGCATATGCAGCGTCCCACTACATGTGTGTGGGCACTGCTTAAAAGCACTTTTTACCCTAAAAATTGTATTATGCTGTATTATGTGACTTTGTACTAATTTATCTGCAAAATCCCTGTTACCAGGCAGATTAGGTGTAATTTATACATCCCACCACTAGATGGGGATAACACCTAGGTCCTATATATACCTAGGTCAGGCCTAGTGAGAGGAGATTTGATATGAGACAGATTAGATTAGAAGGAGAGAATGCAGAGTGAAGACTCCACATCACAGATTAGTGAGTGGAGCCAACTTTACTATGTGGTAGTACCAAGGTGTGAGGCGCAGAAGAGCGTTTTCCTTCTGTGGCCGGACTATACACTTGCATCCCTGACCAGTAGGAGAGAGTTTGCCTCTCTGGAATAGAAACAAGCATCAGAAAGATTCATCAGTGATAATAGCCATTATTTAGGGCCACAGACACCTTTGCGCATGGTGGAGGACTTATAGCTTCTGGCAGCCACACCATAATTCTGGGAAACAGAGTAGCTACCTGTCCCAATATTAAGCTTGGAGGGAAAGGATAAGATATAGGACTGAGCACATCAACAGGAACAAGGTACTCCCTAACCACAGGTCAACTCCAGCCTAAGAAAACCTAGGAACAGTGGACTTGCAGATTAACTCTAATACCAACAAGAGACTGTATTCTGTACTGCTGCAACCAAAGTCAACATCAGTAAAAGTTGTGAGTTTTACCTTACCACTGTCTACCTTATCATTATTACTACTATTGGTTGTACCACAATGAACGGTACTGTCGTCACGACAAAAACCATCAAGGGACTCAGCCGCAACAAGCACCCTAAGCACCCCTAACATCAAGGGCACCTGAACCACCATCTTGGCTGATGCTTTCCTACCACAGAGCGTGCCCCGGAGGATTTCGTGCTGTCCACCTCAACACTGTGCTGCCAGCTCAGGGAGGCTTTCTGCTAACCGTGAGTAAACTGATAAACTGTGTTTTATTACTTGACCCCTCATCGGTCCACCGTGTACCTCAAGTGTTGCCCCAGCGCTACTGGCTGGCTGCATATCTTTTCTTAGCGTCACCAACAGGATAGTAACCCTTGCTCCATATTTGAAAGAATGTCGCATGTGAATAAGCCCCTTTACTATATTGAGAGACTTTTGCTTATTGTGCGCTGTTTTGGGCTACAGAACAGTTTAAACTGCTTGGAAAGTGTATGGAAGTGCTATACTGATCCCCAGCATAAAAATCGCAATGTTAAAAGTGAGAAAATCCGACATTTGCGTGTCACTAAAACGGCTTGCTGACACTGAATATGCACTTAAGATGGCCGCCGGAGCTCTTGTTTGAAAAGTAATACTGCGCCACCACTGTGTACAAGTTAGCAACACCCCCTGAAGAGCAGGAAAACGTAGTGCCGCCCATTTATGCAAACTGTCTGGTAATGCCCGTCCTACCTTTACTGTGGTGTTTCTGAAAGGCCAGCCCTGCATGCAAACGCAGCGCCGCCTCCTCTGCCTGTAGCCACATCAAAGGGAGACTCCGCGCATGGGAGGAGAGTGTGATGTGTGTGTATCCCAAAATATCGCGAGATCTCATACAGGCAAGCTAACGGAGCGGATCGCATTGCCTGCCGTCCCCTAAATAGAGCACACAGTTTGTGAGTACTCCAATTTGCCCCACTAAGCTAAAGGGAGCACCGCTAGCCAGGAGCGCTACCAGAAGCTTAAGTAAGCACTGCCTGCATTTTGCATTCAGCCGGTATCAAGTATTTAAAGGGCCATACACTGCAAGATAGCTGTCGCCCATAGCAACGCCACCTAAAAAGTATCTACAGCCACAATTAACCTACTTAACTATAATTCACCTATTGACACCATGTCTGTGAAAGAAGATAACATGCAGTCTGACCTCCGCGGACCCCAGCTGCAGCACGAAGTTTAATGCCTTTAACCATGCCTTATTATTTTGGGGCCCTCTGGTTCCCACGCTATTCTGGAGAGGTTCATACTTTAAGGGACTTTAAAGAGAAAATTCTTGCTGTGTTTAGATTGTACCCTGTATCCCCAGAACAGCAGATGGAGATTCTCCTTGCGCAATTGGAAGGAGCTGCTCTCAGAGAAGTGAAATCCTGGCTAAGCTCAGAAAGAAGGACACTGGAGCAGATATTTGACCGTCTCTACATCACCTTTGAACCCAGAACCGTGTCAGAGGTCAAGATGAGGTTCTTCAGCAAGAAACAGCAATCAGGTGAGTCACTCAGAGACTTTGCATTATCTTTGCAGGAAGCCCCTAGAGCTGTTGTGCAAGTAGACCCCCGTGAGGCAGAGAATCAGGACAAAACCCTGAAAAAGCAATTTATTGAAGGTGTCAATAGAGACAATTTAAAGAGCCAACTAAGAATGCTAGCTGCCCAGCATCCAAGTGCTGCTTTCTTAGACTTTAAAGAATTAGCTATCAGTATACTGGGAAAAAGTTCACCAACAGAACCTGTTAGATCCGCTGTAGTGCCAGCAACGCAGCCGGTCACCCCTGTGAAACCTTTACCTGTGGTCAGTCAGACAACTCAAGCCCCAATTCCTGACGCAGTTGCTGCCCTTACTGAGCAAGTCCAATTCCTGAATAAAAGTCTGGAGAAAGTTCACAAAAAATCGGAACAATGGCAAAAAAACACTATTGCTGGAGGATGAGAAACCTGTGTCCAGAAGGCTCTTCTCTCCTGACTATATTCTAGAAATTCAGGCGGACGCCTACCTGACCGCACTAGTACCCCCAAGCGGCCTATTTGCGCATACTGTCACAAGCCAGGCCATACTGAAGCCACCTGCTGGCAGTTAAACGGGCGACCCCCGAGGCCAAGGACCACCCCTCGGGAGGTAAATCAATAGGTCCAGAAGATCCCTATTGGATGCCAAGATATGTAGGATCCCATCCAGAAGTGACACTTCAAATAAATGGAGTTCCTTTTGTTGCCCTAGTTGACACAGGATCCCAAGTCACTACCATCCAACAAACTGCATTTGAAAAATACTGGGACCAAAATCAGCTTACCCAGCCCCCAGAATCCTGGCTGAGTCTCATAGCCAGTAACGGCAAACCTGTACCAATACTGGGTTACTGGGAACCTAATATTCAAGTAGGAGGAACTATCCTATCCCAACAAGGCATTATTGTAGTACAAGTTAAAAAAAATAACAATAACCCTCCAATAGTCCTAGGAATGAATATCCTCAGGAACTGTTATGTTGAAATGCTGGAAGCCTTACACCAGTCAGTGCCTACTGCTTCTTCTGCTTCTAAGAAGGTAATTCAACAAACCATCCGTGTACTAAATGCACAACAGAGATTCACCAATGAAAAAGGAGAAATCTGCTGTGTCCGCATCCGGGATAATCAACCTGTGATTCTCAAACCCAACACCGAAACTCTTTTGTGGTGTCGAGCTGTAGTCGGAATTCAAGATCAAGACTGCCAAGCCTTTGTAGAACCAGTTGTCTTGAAAGACTATCCTCTAGTTAGAGCTGCAAGAAGCCTAGTAACCGTCTCTGAAGATAAAGTGCCTATTCGTCTCCTCAACTTGAGTGATCATAGTGTAACATTAACAAAATGCCGTCCCATTGCACAGCTGATTCAAGTTACATTTCAAGATGTCATCAGCATTACTACAGATCCCAAGAAACAACACCCACAGGGCCAAAATATTAAACACCCCCTGGTGGAAAGAACTTCATGTGGGAGATGCTTCCACACCAGAACACCAATTGGAAGGAGTACTGCAAGTCGTGAAGGAGCATCACCGTGCCCTCAGTAAGCATTCTACAGACTATGGAGAAGTAGATATCATAAAACATTCCATCCCTACAGGTTCACACCCACCGATCAAGGAAAGGTATCGGCTTTTCCACCTACTATGTACCAATCCATAAAACAAATTATCCAGGAGATGAAAGACTCCAATATCATCAAAGACAGCCATAGCCCATGGGCTGCACCACTAGTCCTTGTCCGTTATAAAGACGGCAACATCAGTTTCTGTGTGGACTACAGAAAAATCAACCAAATTACTCACAAGGATGCTTACCCTTTACCACGCATATAGGAATCCTTGACAGCCTTAGGATCTTCAGCCTACTTCTCTACTCTTGATTTAACAAGTGGATACTGGCAAGTACCAATGGCACCAGAAGATCGTGAGAAGACTGCATTTACCACCCCTATGGGCTTATTTGAGTTCCACTGCATGCCCTTTGGACTTTGCAATGCGCCTGGAACTTTTCAGAGATTAATGGAGCGTTGTCTGGGCCACAAAAATTTTGAAACTGTCCTGTTGTACTTAGACAATGTCATCATCTACTCCAAATCTCATGAAGATCATTTGAAACATATGGGCGAAGTTTTTCAAGTTCTCATTAAACATGGACTTAAAGTCAAACCATCCAAGTGTCATTTACTGAAGCCAGAAGTTAAATACTTAGGGCATATTGTCAGCTCTAAAGGTGTTAAACCAGATCCAGAGAAGATAGCCGCAGTCCAAAATTGGCCTACTCCTACTATGGTGAAGGAAGTAAGAAGTTTCCTCAGTTTCGCAGGATATTACAGACACTTCATTCCTAACTTTGCCCAAATTGCAGAACCAATATTAGAACTTTTGAGAGGGTATCCTAAAAAAATATCAGAAATCTCCAATACCAGTTGAATGGAACTCTGAAAGAGAAATTGCCTTCCAGCTCCTGAAAAAGAAGTTAACAAAACCACCAATCTTAGGTTATCCGGATTACCAACAACCATTTCATCTTTACACAGATGCAAGTAAGAAAGGCTTGGGAGCTGTCTTGTCACAAATACAAGAAGGTAAAGAGAGGGTCATTTCCTATGCTAGTAGATCTCTTAGAGGCACTGAAAGAAATTACCAAAACAACAGTTCCTTCAAATTGGAATTCCTCGCACTCGTGTGGGCTGTTACAGAAAAATTTAAAGATTCACTTGCCGCAACACCCTTTGTGGCTTTCACAAATAACAACCCACTAGCACATCTTAACACCGCCAAGTTAGGAGCGTTGGAACAAAGATGGACCTCACGCCTTGCGAACTACAATTTCACCGTAAAATACAGAACAGGAAAAACAAATGAAAATGCGGATGCATTATCCCATCTGCCGACCAAAGAAGACCCTACTTCACCAGAAGATGTTTGGGAAGAGGTAGAAATGCCATCCTTCTACAAAAATTTTGCCCACCAAGACATTATCACTGTCAAAGGGAGAAAGGTTCTTAACCTACAGCAACAAGTGGATCCAAACTCCCAAGTGGACAAAGAAAGATGGATCAAGCTGCAAAATGAAAGCAGAGTGTTAGGTGAACTACAAGATTACTTCACCAGCGGAAGTACACCAGAAAGAATCCGCAGGAGGAATGCTGATCTAGAGTTGTCAAAACTAGGGAGACACAGAAAACACCTCTTTCTACAGAAGGGCCTACTATTAAGAAGGACCTTAGATCCAATTACCTGGGATCATCTATATCAAATCCTAATACCACGCTGAGATGCAAGAATAGTTCTTGAGATGTATCATGAGAAAACAGAAGCCACCATCCGTAGAAGATGCTATTGGATCGGGATGAGAGGAGACATTGAAAAATGGTGTCGAGAATGTTCCACCTGTGCTGTCGGAAAAACTGAGAAACATGACCAAAAAGCACCCTTACATTCCATTGTAAGCAGAATACCGTTAGAAATAGTTGCAATTGATTATGTGAAGCTGGAACCAAGTTGCTCAGGTTACACATATGCTATGACCATCATTGATCATTACACTAAATTTGTTGTAGCCATGCCTGTCAAAGACTTGGCCGCAAAAACAACTGCAGATGCTTTCTGGAAACATTTCTTGTTGCCATATGGATGCCCAGAGAGAATCCTTACAGATCAGGGATCTGCCTTTGAATCACAACTCTTTAAAGAACTGTGTACCTTTCACAACTGTCAGAAAATCAGGACCACAGCATACCATCCCCAAGGGAATGGGCTTTGTGAAAAAATGAACCAAACTCTAATTCAGATGTTAAGAGCAGTCCCGCTTGCTACAAGAAATGATTGGCATATTCTTTTGCCTCAGTTGATGTATACCTACAATAACACTATTCATTGTTCTACTGGGTACACACCCTACTAATTTATGTTTGGCCGACAAGGTACATTACCTGCTGATCACACTTTGGGCATACACGTGCCTGATGCAATCAACCCCCTACCAAAAACTGATTGGGTGACTGAGCACCAAAGACGTTTGATTGATGCACATGAAATTGTTCAACAACGCATGGGACACGCTCATGAGAAACAACAGAAAAACTATAATCAATCTGCCAAGGCAGAACCTCTCAAAATTGGTGATCGTGTGTGGTTAAAAATAACCATTGAACCAGCAAATTGGATAGTAAATGGGAGAGAGAACTTTACACCATCACTGCTATTCTCAATCCAGAAACTGATACGTATGAGATTACCCAAGAGCACAAATCCCATGTAGTACATCAAAATCGCCTAAAATTGTGTCTTAAAGAAGACACTCCAGTAGAAATTTCCAGAAGAAATTCAATCCTTAGAGCCAGAACTGGAAAAACAGAGGAGCCAATACAGTCCTTGGGAAAAACATTATTAGCCTTTGATCCTTGGCAATGGTTCCTAACTCCATGGCTCAACATCTTAGTGCCTGCTAAAACCAACACCACAACACTTCAACCAGAAGCTGAAGTTACTGCAACTCAGGAAACATCAAGTTCCCTTGAAGCAAGGTCTGAAGAGTCTCAGCCACTCCGTAGATCTGAAAGGAGTACAAGAGGACAACCACCAGTCCGTTACAGAGATTTTCTGCTCCAGCAGCTGAGAAGATAACTTCCAGCTCTGCCAATTCAACGTTAAGTATATCCTTAACTTGTCTGCAGTTCCACAGATCCAGAAAAAAGACTAATCTACGGTTATCATGTTCCATTCTCCTTAAAATACTTTTTAAGGGACTATTTGCCTGTCTGCAACGTTCAAGCCTGCACCCGGAGATTGACTTTCACGTACCTGAGCCTCCGTGATATTCTACTTTGACATTTACTTGTGCCCAGGGAACGGACTCATACCCTGTGAGCCTCCTAAATTGTTTATTTTTGTTTTCTTCATCATTGTGGACAATTTTAGTTTCTGATACACCATTAGTCTTCAGAGGAAAAAAAATTATGTGTTACTACATTTGTCACATTTCGTTGTTGCCTGAGATATTCTTGCCTAACCCATTTTATTTATAGGTACAAGAAGTACAAGAATGGAAGTTATGGTATTGTTTCCTATGCATGCATGTTTTTCCTTTCTATTATCTTACTGGAAGATACTACATCGAGTCAAGAATGTTTCGAGGTCGACTTATATTTTACCATGGGGGTATGCAGCGTCCCACTACATGTGTGTGGGCACTGCTTAAAAGCACCTTTTATTATGCTGTATTATGTGACTTTGTACTAATTTATCAGCAAAATCCCTATTACCAGGCAGATTAGGTGTAATTTATACATCCCACCACTAGATGGGGATAACACCTAGGTCCTATATATACCTAGGTCAGGCCTAGTGAGAGGAGATTTAGATGAGACAGATTAGATTAGCGGGAGAGAATGCAGAGTGAAGACTCCACATCACAGATTAGTGAGTGGAGCCAACTTCGCTATGTGGTAGTACCAAGGTGTGAGGCGCAGAAGAGAGTTTTCCTTCTGTGGCCGGACTATACACTTGCATCCCTGACCAGAGAGAGAGTTTGCCTCCCTGGAATAGAAACAAGCATCAGAAAGATTCATCGGTGATAATAGCCATTATTTAGGGCCACAGACACCTTTGCGCATGGTGGAGGACTTATAGCTTCTGGCAGCCACACCATAATTCTGGGAAACAGAGTAGCTACCTGTCCCAATATTCAGCTTAGAGGGAAAGGACAAGGTATAGGACTGAGCACATCAACAGGAACAAGGTACTCCCTAACCACAGCTCAAATCCAGCCTAAGAAAACCTAGGAACAGTGGACTTGCAGATTAACTCTAATACCAACAAGAGACTGTATTCTGTACTGCTGTAACCAAAGTCAACATCAGTAAAGGTTGTGAGTTGTACCTTACCACTGTCTACATAATCATTATTACTACTATTGGTTGTACCACAATTAACGGTACTGGCGTCACAACAAAAACCATCAAGGGACTCAGCCGCAACAAGCACCCTAAGCACCCCTAACATCAAGGGCACCTCAACCACCATCTTGGCTGATGCTTTCCTACCACAGAGCGTGCCCCGGAGGATTTTGTGCGTTCCACCTCAACACTGTGCTGCCAGCCCAGGAAGGCTTTCTGCTAACCGTGAGTAAACTGATGAACTGTGTTTTATTACTTGACCTCTCATCGGTCCACCGTGTACCTCACATGTTGCCCTTGCGCTACTGGCTGGCTGCACATATTCTTCCATTTGGTCTCTGTGGGAATGATTGGTGGATCAGGCAGGGGGTTGCGATTCTGTGGAAAATTTTTAGTTGTTGCTAGTGTATTTTACCGGGCTGACATTCAATTCGGGTGTATCCTTTTCGGTTGCATCTAAGAGAGTCGCAGCGGTAGCGTTTTGGTTGAGTCTACGTGGTTTAGTGGATGTGTCCAAGTGTTTTTTGGTACACCAGGCATTGAAGGGTTACCGTTGTAGTGCAATCAGAAAAGACATTTGTTGCTCTGTTCCGTTTTCAGTATTGCAGACGCTTTGGGACAAGTGGGGTTTGTGTGCCCTTCGGAATACGAAATTCGTTTGTTTAGGGCAGCATTTTCGTTAGCATTTTTTGGAGCCTTCAGGGTGTCTAAATTGGTTGCCAGTAGTCGTGTATGAGGTGGGGGTTTGCTGCGGGAGGATGTACATGTTTGTGGGGAAGGTTTGCCGTGTGTGATACGGAAGTTGAAAACCGACCCAGAGGTTAGAGGTGTATGTATTGTGTTGCGCTCGCTAGAGGTTTCTATGTTGTGTCCGGTGCATTGTTTCGAGGAATATTTGATGCTTCATTCGGATGTGACAGGCTGTTTGCTAATGCTACCAGTTTGTGGCTGTTTTTAGAAAATATTTGGGGGCGGCGGGTTTGCCGAAAAAGGAGTTTGCGTATTGGCCGCTGGGAGTCAGCGTGTTTTCAGTCTTGTATTTGTCCTCACCTGTTGTGAGTGGCATGGGGTTTAAGTGGGATATGGTTTAACACACATGACTGTTTCTTTGGTTTCAGGATCCTCTTCGTGTCTGACATGGATTTTCAGTCATTCCTATGTGTACTGGGGGGCTTTGCGAGCTGACATGCGACGTCAATTGGGTTTTTACCACAAAGTGTTGCAAGTTTGGTGGATTGGTATGCGTGGGCTCTTATGGGGAAGGGTGTTACTAGAGTTTCACGTTTATGCTTCACTTGATCGGCTACCTGATATCCTGGTGCTGCATGTAGGTAGTAATGATTTAGGGGTTCGCCAATCCAGAGATGTTATTAGAGATCTAAAGTTAGATTTATTGAGACTGTTGACAGAGTTCCCGGATTTGTTGGTTGTGTGGTCTGACGTGGTGGCCCTGCGGTCTTGGAGAATGGTGAGGTCAGTAGAGCATATTAATAAGGCTCGGGTGAAATTGAACAAAGAAGTGTGGGCTGATGGTGTACACTTAAACAAAGTGGGATTGGATTTGTAGAGGTTGGGGCTTCAGGAAAGTTTAGAGACAGCCCTTAAGGTGTGACAGGACTTACGTGGGTAAGGTGTCACCTATGTTCGTTGGTGGCAGGTAAATGTGGAATCCTGGAAGGCAAAACAAGGGTTAACAGGTGCACTATACATTGGAGCGTGTATCTCATAAGCTTTGGTAAGTGGAAGGATCGGGGCTCCTGTTTGGGCTAAAAGGCCCACAGGGGTATACATGTTTATATATTAGAGGATTCGGTGCCCTTGGGTCGGTGAGTGCGGCCAAGGGTAAGGTTTCAATACAAGTGGAGTTGGTGATTTATGTATTCAGTTGGCTTGGGTTGCCTTCTAGGATCCTTCAAGATAGGGGAGGTTATAAGGATGGGTAGGTCGGCTTATGTTGGGGTAAAATGTTATTGCACTTTATAATTTGTGTTGAAGCTTTATCATTAAAGAGGTTTATATTGTTGCAATTTATTTATTAATAAATTGGCTGCTATGGCCCTTCACCAAGATGTTTTATTGTGCTGGGTAATTAAGGGGTCATAGGTAGCCGTAAGAATCTTACATCCTAATAAGTCATCTAGTAGCTCTTTGTCGCTGAAAAGCGGAGCTGAGCCCACAGCATATAGTACTTCTCGCGGTGAGGGAACAGAAAAGGACAGAGGCACGTTGAGGACAGGTGCCAACTGAGGTTTGTGTCTGACGAACTCGCCGACTGTTGGCTGTGTGTGTCTGCTGTCACTTGGGATGCGTGGATGACTGAATTAACCAATCAAGAACCGCTGGGTTGCTGGTCCAGACATGACCGCGAGATGACATCGGGAGCTTAGGCCTCTCACTGTGACTCCTGCTGCCACCCCCCCTTACTGTGCTGAGACCTATGCCTGCGCCAGAAACCTTTAGGCCTCTGCCACTCCTCTGTGAATGGCCTGGCACTTCTCTGCCTGACATACTGAACTAAACAAATTAAATGGAAATTAAAACACGACTAAAAGCGATGAATATATTTTTCTTTTTGTACTGAAATAGGCCACTATACGCTTTGACCACAAATAACTTCAACAGTGCAGTGTGTATGTGTATGTATATATATATATATATATATATATATATATAATTTTTTTACTGAAATACTCCACTATACGCTTTCAACAGAAAAAAACTGCAGAAATGAACTAAGAATATATTTTTCTTGTTGGACTGAAATAGGCTACTATATGCTTTGACCAGGAAAAACTTAGAGTGAAGTGCGCAGATATTTTTCTTGTAGTACTGAAATACGCCCCCTATACGCTTTCAATAACTGCAGAAGTGAAATGCGTATATATTTTTCTTGCAGTACTGATATAAGATACTAAAGATACTAAGATACGTATAAGCCACTAAAGGCTTTTCAACATAGCACTTGCAGCCCAAATAGCTGGAATGAAAGAGCTGTCTAATGGCTTTTTGGATCCACAAATAATCTTTCCCTGCACTTGTAAATTGCTTTCCTATCAATGTCCCTAGCGCCTTCTGAAGTCTCTCCCTGCACTAAGATGCTGTGAAATAATTGCTCCATATCATACCTGCACTTATAAATCGTTTTTTCTGTCTTTTATTTTTTTCAGCAATCAGATTTTTCCAATTGCTGTCCCTAGCTCCTTCACACGTCTGTCCCTGCACGCTGAACGCTGGAAAATGTCTGACTGTAAGATGGCCGCCGTATTTATAGGGCTGTGACATCACAGGGCTGGCTGGCTGCTGATTGGCTGCATGCAGGCATGAAAATCTGGGTGATCCCACCTTCCCAGAGTTCCTTGCCCTATGTCCTCAGTCCTCAAACGTGTAGCCATTTTAGGAAAAATGTGATTCGTTACCATGAAGCGCGAGGAAATTCGCATTCATTGCAAATCAAATTTTCCCTGAAATTTTAAACGAATTCCACTTCATCAGCTTTGATTCGCTCATCTCTAATTATTATATTCTTTTTCCCCTAATAAACTCTACCCCCCTGTTCATACCCAACCAACCCTCTCCCTTGTGATTCGTCCCTGCCCCCATCAATAAGCGAAAAAGGGGGGGGGGGGGTAATTAGGGAGTGTAGGCAGGAAAACTTTAAAGTTTCCATTCTCCCCAAATTTAGCATTTTTGTATTTTAGTAATTTACTAGACAGACTGATCACCTGTACTAGTATTATCTTATACCAGAATATTGGATTGTATCTTATATAAGAACATTGCGTATTGTGGTACAATTTACCCTGACACCACCTATTTGGAACCACTTGCATAGCCCTGTGGTTTACATTTTTATTTCCAATAAATAATTTATGATTCATCCATAGGTGTATCTAGACATTTGAGTGCCCTCCACTTCACATATCCACTTGTTTAAATAAATTAACTTACCTCTCCTGCTCCACCACTCCTCTCTATGTCTGGCAGTCTCCCAGGTTCTCTTCTCGAGGCCCTCGCTGCCTGCAGCATCAGGTCACAGGTCACGCTGAAGGCATCCATGACACAGCAGCATGGGTCCCGGGAAGAGCAAGCAGGAAGAGTGGTAAGTACATTAGTACATGCTTACAGCGCTTCACTCCCCCGCCTCCTGCATACTAGTGAGCACTTCCATAATGGAAGAGCTCACTAGTGTTCCCTTTATAAGATGAACTGTATCTTATAAAGGGAAAAGTAAAGCACCACTGGCATGGGGGGCATTAGCCACAGGCAGCACCAATGCCGCCCCTTCAAAGACAGCCCAAGACACTGCCTGAGGTGAGATTCTCATCTCCCCTCGTGGCAAAAATGGGCCGCCATCCGGCAGACATGCGCCTCGCAGAAAAACTATGCCAGCCCTAGGCTGGCGTCGTTTTTACCCAGCATTTTTGCCTGTTTTCAGGCATACATGTTAGTAAATTTGACAGGGCCGGAGTCTTGGTCCCACCAAGCCCCTGCTTCACTCCATGCAACTGTCAAAAAACACTGACCAAGTGACTTAATATTGTTTCATGGCCGTTCAAAAAGGGGACTTGCAACTATTTTTTCATATAAAATAGTCGCAAGTCCCTTGATAAGTAACAGCCACAAACTTCATGCAGATGTTGTACTTAGCCGGATTTGAACCTAGGACCACAGTGCTGGCAGGCGCTAATCACTGAGCCACCATGCTGCCCATAAATATTTCACAGTGCACAAAGAGTTAAAGGATTACTTAACCTAAAGTAAAAAGCTTCTAATAGTGAAATTAGGCTGCTAATACTTGAATAGTCTCCTAGTGCCTGCGACACTCCTAGAAAAAAGAGAGACCTTCCAGAAGAGCTGTCAAATCTCCCAAGCACACTGGGGGTCATTTACCCAAAAAAATGCTTTTTACAACAGTCTTTGATAGCCCCTGAGCTGCTATAGTCTGTGCGCCTGGAGTGAAAACTAAATTTGCCAGGGCCAATTGCAGCCAGCCAGTGTCAGGGGGAACACGTGAGGTTTACGGTGGACCGATGAGGGGTCAAATTATATAACACACAGATTCACTTCGTTGATTCTCCCTAAACTGACCTATCTGCAACAAGTCCTCCCACTCCCTATTCCAGACTCATTTTTCCAATCTCTTAATAAGGAAATTCTCTCCTTTATATGGAGTCGAAAGAAAGCCTGCATAAGGCTCCCTATCCTACAAAACCCTAAAACTTTTGGAGGCATTAACCTCCCGAACCCTTCGCTCTATAACACCTCTACCCTACTTGCTAGGGTTATAGACTGGTTCAGAGAACCCTCCCACAAATCTTGGACTAGTATGGAATCTACCCTAACTAACACCTCATTTAGAACTCTTCTGATCCTTTCTCAAAAAGAACAAATTAACTACAGGAATAGTAGCCCAACTGTGCAGGCTACCTTAGAGGCTTGGGACAAATTCCAAAGATCTGCTAATGGTATCCCTCTACCCTCCCCACTTATCAAGATGAAAGATCTGATTAATCTGGCTTCACCAGATTTGAGACAAAGCCTCCCGATATCTGTCCGAAACTCTGAAATCTGGGCTATTTCTCTCTTTGAGGAAGATGGCAAAATAATCCATAGGGACCACTTAGCTTCTATTTTTCCCGAGACTAAGACGTTCCCTTCCCTCTACTCTTTCATACACTCCAGTCTAACAAAACATGTTCCCTATCAAGCTCTTTTAAGGCCCCTGACTTGGTTCGAAAGCATTATTGCTCAAAATCCTATCCCTAAAAAAATGATCTCTCAGCTTTATAGAAGACTAAGCACACCTATTTGTCCTCCTAAGTTAGCCTTCATTGGTGCCTGGGAAAAAGATTTGGAGACCTCGTTCTCCACAAACGATCAATTGAAACTTTTTAGAGAACCTCATAAATCCTCCAGATGTGTCAGAATACAAGAAAATGGTTATAAAATACTTACCAGGTTCTATAAAACACCCGATATTACCTGTAGATATAATAATACTGGTTCTGACGCATGCTGGAGGTGTGGAGATGGGGGCAGCAAATTCTTCCACATCTGGTGGTCCTGTCCACCACTGTTTAAATGGTGGTCTGAAATCTTCAAACACTGTAATATAATCTGCAAATCTAAAATCCCGGTCTCGCCCCAGCTGGCTCTCTTAGGCCTTCCCCCCTCCTACACATCCAATAATGTCACATCACTGTTCAAAAAATTGGTATCAGCAGCCCGCCTCCTAATCCCTAGATACTGGCTAACATCTGACCTCCCCCACTAGACTATTGGATTAAAAAGGTGGACGCCATCTATAGATTTGAGGACCTGGTGGCTTGGGAAAACCGTTCCCATGACAGCTTTTCCACCCTCTGGAAACCATGGGAAGTTTATAGGCACTTTAATAATGCTATTTGATACTCCTTGGTTTACTTTGCTTTAGTAAGACACAAGATGCAAATGTTTATACTTATATGATATGACTGAATAGGACATCTACTTTGTTAATTTAGTTGGTGTAATAGTAGCCAAGTAATGTGATTTTGTATACTCCTGTATACTGCTGATTGATGTGTAACTACTTGTACTACTGTTTTATTCTTCAATAAAACGTTGAAAATTAAAAAAATAAAAAAATAAAAAATTATATAACACACAGTTCATCAGTTTACTCATGGTTAGCAGATAGCCTCCCTGGGCTGGCAGCACAGTGTTGAGGTGGACAGCACGAAATTCTCCGGGGCACGCTCTGTGGTAGGAAGCATCAGCCAAGATGGTGCTTAGAGTGCTTGTTGCGGCTGAGTCCTTTGATGGTTTTTGTCGTGATGCCAGTACCGTTAATGGTGGTACAACCATAGGTAGTAATAATGAGGTAGACAGTGGTAAGATGCAACTCACAACTTTAACTTTGGATGTCTTTCAGTTGCAGTAGTACAATAATGCAGTCTTTAGATGATACAGAGGTAATTCTGCAAATCCACTGTATAAGGCTTGTCAGGTGTCACCACCAGACATCTGAGAAGCTCTGACAGATGCCTTTCAGAACCTCCTCCTTGAGCTTCCTTTTGTTTTGCTTTCATTTTCTCATCTCGTTAGGCTCTCTCAGCTGTCATGTAGTTGCACTGATTGCATCCCTTTAGTTTCAAAAATCATTTATTTGAAGAATTGTGATTCAAGCATAGATAGTTACAGTATCGAATACATTATAGATCAATAATGTGATACAGATCATTATGGTAAAGTTTTGTCAGAGAAAATCTAACAATAACCAAAAAACATACGAACAAATCGGATCAATCATTCCAGGTACAGGTAAGTACAGTGTACAACTATACAATTTTGCACAAGCATTTTACAGCGTGAAAGATTATCTGAGGTCTACTGCGAAAGGTTCCCAGACCTTCTCAAAGGCACTGACCGTATCTGTCCTGATTGCTGTGAGTCTTTCAGACAGAAACAATTTGTTAATCCTATCTATGACCGCTTGTTTGCTAAGTGAAGGAGTGCGCCACTTGAAAGCGACGTGAATTCTTGCCGCCAGCAAGATAAATTGCGACAATTTAAAGTTGGGCATGGACAACCCTGAGGGCTTGTCACCCAATAAACACAGAGGAATCGTGGCCAAATACCTACAACCTAAGACCAAAGCAATCAATGAGCAGATCCAGTCCCAAAACCGCATCATTACCGGGCAGCCCCACCAAATGTGTAGCATTGTACCATCCGCATCACATCCCCTAAAGCATTTCTGTGAAACCTCTGGGTACATCTGATGTAATCTTGCTGGCACCATGTACGTCCTGTGTAAGATTTTTATAGAGGTTTCCGCTAAAGTGACCTGCCAGGAACCTTTTGTAAGTGTTTGTGATCTTCGGAACCATGTAGGGACAGAGGATTCAAGGCCCATATCACTTTCCCAGGCTAACATATAGGGTAGCTTTATCCCTTCTGGGTGAGCGTCAAGATATCCGTATATTCTGGACAGAAGGCCTTGTTTGTATAGGGAATATGCAACCATTCTCTCAAAAGGGGCAAATTCTAGGTTTTGGACTGATCCAGCCAGAGACCTTAAGAAGGAGAATATTCTATTAACGTTAAAAAGTTCTCCATCTGGAGGAGAATGCTTCCCCAAAAAATCATTTTTAGACTCTAGGAAGCCTCTACGGAGAAATTTATGTAGAACACAGAGGTTCTTGCTGGCCCACCAGTGGAATGACAGGGGATGCAAGCCTGGACGAAACAACGGATTGCCGAATATCGGGGTTAGTGGGGATGGTGTAGATTGCAGCTTATATTTGAACCGGACTGATCTCCAGAGTAACAATGAATAATGTGATAAAAGGGACGTGGTGCGGACAGTCAACGGCAAGGATGGGGCCATCCAAATCAAGGCTGCCCAAGTATAAGGCGCCATGTTGGCCATCTCTAAAGAGACCCATAGTGGTTGTTTTTTCTTATCTAACTGTGTTAGAAAGAGTTGGGCCAGTCTTGCTGCTCTGTAGTATCTCCAAAAGTCCGGCACAGATAAGCCCCCTTGGGACTTATGTTTACACATGGTGGACTTAGAAATGCGTGGCCTTTTATTAGCCCATATAAATTTCATGACGTCTTTTTGTAGAGATTTCAGGTCGGCCGAAGGGATTGGGACGGGGAGGGTCCTAAATAAATACAAGAGTCTAGGGAGTACCACAATTTTAATTATATGAATCTTGCCTACCCACGAAACCGGCAGAGAGGTCCAGGATTTCAAATCTTGTCTAATTTTAGTATACATCGGGGGAAAATTAAATTTGTAGACTAATTCAGGTTTGGTGGGCAATAATGTCCCTAGATAGGAAATGTATTGCGATTTAAGCTGGAATGGGAAGTTATATATCAGTTGGTCTTTCTGCTGAGGAGGGATATTGCAGGGAAGAAGTTCTGATTTACTGTGATTAATTCTGAGGCCCGAGATTTCTGAGAAGGATTTTAGCAATTGTAACAGGTTGGGGAGGGACACCAAAGGGTTTGTAATGGACATCAGCAAATCATCAGCAAATAGGCTCAGCTTGTACTCCGTCCCACCTATAGTCACTCCGCTAATGTCAGGATTGTTTCTGATATGAATAGCTAAAGGTTCCATTGCTATGGCAAAGAGAGCAGGAAATAAAGGACAACCTTGTCGTGTACCTCTGTGGATCCGTATAGCGGAGGGACTAGAGGTGGGAAGTTTAAGATTTGCTTCAGGGCAAGAGTACAATGAACCAATCGCTTTAAGGAAAGGGCCAGTTATGCCCATCTTAATCAGAACTTTGTTTATATACTCCCAAGTGACCGAATCGAATGCCTTTTCTATATCTAGTGCTAATAGGGCTAGGGGAGAATTGCGTCGATTAGCCTCCTGCACAAGGTTCAGTACTTTTCTAATATTGTCTGGAGCCTCTCTCTCAGGAATAAACCCCACCTGGTCCTTATGTATTAAATCAGGTAAAATGTTGTTCAGCCTCCTGGCCAGTATGGAGGTGAAAATTTTATTATCTAAATTAAGGAGGGAAATTGGTCTGTAATTTGATGGGTTTAGAGGGTCTTTGTTGGGTTTGGGAATAACAGTAATGTTAGCTTGTAAAAATTCTCTTGGAGGGGTGTGACCCTGTAGGAGGAGGTTGCAGTACTTAGCAATGTGAGTAGAAATTAATGGAGCAAATTTTTTATAATATAGGGCTGAAAAGCCATCTGGACCCGGGGCTGTACCTAGCTTCAGGTCTTTTATAATTACTTCCACTTCCTCCTCAGAAATCGGTCTGCCAAGTGACGACGAGACCTCTGGTGTGACTCGGGGGATAGGGATCGCGGAGAGGAAGCTTTGTAGGTGGGGTTCAGGGGGGATACTGGGGGTGGAATAAAGTTTTTGATAAAAAGAGTGAAATGTCTGATGGATCACGTCTGGGTTAGAAGTAAGCTGACCTGAGGTCGAACGTAGTTGGAAAACCTGATTTAGTCTCTGTTTGGCTTTAAGTTGCGAGGCTAGCATTTTGTCGGGTTTGTTGGCATATCGGTAATAATATGAAGCCGTCCAACGTAATGCCCTCTCCGTGTTGTTGGAGAGTATGGTGTTCAATTGTGCTTTAGTGTCCTTTATAGCTTTTAATAAATATAGGGATGGAGAGCGTTGATGGGCCCTCACAAGCCTCTCTAGTTTAGCTTCTAGCGCTCTCTGAGCCCCAGTACGTTCGCGTTTCAGGCGTGAGGCTGCACTAATGAGTTTCCCCCTCATAAATGCCTTGTGGGTTAACCAAACATTCAGTGGGTCAGAGTCCACCGTGTTATTATTCGTAAAGAATTCACGAATGTCTATTTGTAATTTGTCAACTAGTTCAGGACGGGACAGTAAAGACTCGTTCAACCTCCAATGAAAAGGTATAGATGTTTTGCCAGGACAATCTATTTCAGCTAAAATCATATCATGATCAGACCAGGATGAGGGGATATGCCTAGAATAAGAAATAAATGGTAGAAGACTCGAGGAGGACAGGATCATATCAATCCGCGTGTATATTCGATGTATGGGCGAGTAGTAGGTGTAACCCCTTTGTGACCCATTATGTTCCCTCCATGTGTCTGCTATATTTAATGATTCAAGAACCTTGCGAATTTTAATATCATGAGTACGCGGGCGTATTTGGGTGGGAGGGGATGAGCGGTCCAATACGGGGTTAATAGTGAAATTAAAGTCCCCGCACCAAATAATTTTATGAAACGTAAGTGACTCAATGATGGAGCCCATCTCCCCAAAAAATGAGATAGGGTCCTCATTAGGTGCATATACGTTGACTAAACATAAAGTTTCCTCCTGGTATGTTCCTAATAAAATGACAAATCTCCCATTAGGTTCAAGGATTGTTTGCGTAACTGTCATGGGGAAGGAATTTCTCAGTAGCGTTATAACACCCCTGCTTTTTGACTGGAAGGTAGACGAGAAGAATCTAGAGTACTGTGGGTGAAAAAACTTCGGGTGAGACCCTGGAGTATAATGAGACTCCTGAAGGCAGAGAACGTCTGGTTTATGTTTCAAATAAACTGTAAGTGCCGTCTTCCGTTTTCTAGGGGAGTTTAGGCCCCTTACATTATGTGACAATACTTTATACATGGCCCTTGACATCTAAGGGGTTCTGATGTATGCTAAGGAAAGCAGCGTTCTCTGGTTCAGTTATCCCAGCATACCCTTCATCGCCTGTTATAAAGTTCTCGTTGATACTGTGAAATGATTGATCCATAACATAAAAACCAAACATCAAAACAAATAAAATGGTGACTATCGCATAAAAAGCATAGTCTAACAATGACTGACTCAAGTCAGCTAACATTAACAGGTTGGATGAGGGGAGAGTTCGCCCTAAAATGGCGCGAATCTCCGTCTCCATCAACCTTTTCAGGAGAGGCAACATGGAAGTCCACTAGGCCTTACCCCTGGGATTGGACTCCATATTAGGGTAAAGAGACCAGTTAACCTCCTCAGGACCGCCGTACGCAGGATTGCGTCCTGCCGGCGGTCCTGCTCTTCTGGGTGGACGCATATACGCGTCCTCCCGCGAGAGCCGAGATTTCCTGTGAACGCGCGCCAGCGCTCACAGGAACGGAAGGTAAGCGAGTGGATCTCCAGCCTGCCAGCGGCGATCGCTCGCTGGCAGGCTGGAGATCCGAATTTTTTAACCCCTAACAGGTATATTAGACGCTGTTTTCATAACAGCGTCTAATATACCTCCTACCTGGTCCTCTGGTGGTCCCTTTTGTTAGGATCGACCACCAGAGGACACAGGTAGGTCAGTACAGTCCCACCAAACACCACACTACACTACACTACACCCCCCCCCATCACTTATTAACCCCTTATAAACCCCTGATCACCCCATATAAACTCCCTGATCACCCCCCTGTCATTGATCACCGCCCTGTCATTGATCACCCCCCTGTCAGGCTCCGTTCAGACGTCCGCATGATTTTTACGGATCGGATCCATGTATCCATGGATCCGTAAAAATCATGCGGACGTCTGAATGGAGCCTTACAGGGGGGTGATCAATGACAGGCGGGTGATCACCCATATACACTCCCTGATCACCCCCTGTCATTGATCACCCCCCTATCAGGCTCCATTCAGACGTCCGCATGATTTTTACGGATCCGATCCATGTATCCATGGATCTGTAAAAATCATGCGGACGTCTGAATGGAGCCTTACAGGGGGGTGATCAATGACAGGCGGGTGATCACCCATATACACTCCCTGATCACACCCTGTCATTGATCACCCCCTGTCATTGATAACCCCCCTGTCAGGCTCCATTCAGACGTCCGCATGATTTTTACGGATCCGATCCATGGATCCGTAAAAATCATGCGGACGTCTGAATGGAGCCTTACAGGGGGGTGATCAATGACAGGCGGGTGATCACCCATATACACTCCCTGATCACCCCCTGTAATTGATCACCCCCTGTCATTGATAACCCCCCTGTCAGGCTCCATTCAGACGTCCGCATGATTTTTACGGATCCGATCCATGTATCCATGGATCCGTAAAAATCATGCGGACGTCTGAATGGAGCCTTACAGGGGGGTGATCAATGACAGGCGGGTGATCACCCATATACACTCCCTGATCACCCCCTGTCATTGATCACCCCCCTGTCATTGATCACCCCCCTGTCATTGATCACCCTCCTGTCATTGATCACCCCCCTGTCAGGCTCCATTCAGACATCCGCATGATTTTTACGGATCCGATCCATGGATCCGTAAAAATCATGCGGACGTCTGAATGGAGCCTTACAGGGGGGGTGATCAGTGACAGGGGGGTGATCACCCTGATCACCCCCTGTCATTGATAACCCCCCTGTAAGGCTCCATTCAGACGTCCGCATGCGTTTTGTGGATCCGATCCATGGATCCGTAAAAAATCATGCGGATGTCTGAATGGAGCCTTACAGGGGGGGTGATCAGTGACAGGGGGGTGATCACCCTGATTACCCTGATCACCCCCTGTCATTGATAACCCCCCTGTAAGGCTCCATTCAGACGTCCGCATGCGTTCTGTGGATCCGATCCATGTATCCATGGATCCGTAAAAAATCATGCGGATGTCTGAATGGAGCCTTACAGGGGGGGTGATCAGTGACAGGGGGGTGATCACCCTGATTACCCTGATCACCCCCTGTCATTGATAACCCCCCTGTAAGGCTCCATTCAGACGTCCGCATGCGTTCTGTGGATCCGATCCATGTATCCATGGATCCGTAAAAAATCATGCGGATGTCTGAATGGAGCCTTACAGGGGGGGTGATCAGTGACAGGGGGGTGATCACCCTGATTACCCTGATCACCCCCTGTCATTGATCACCCCCCTGTAAGGCTCCATTCAGACGTCCGCATGCGTTCTGTGGATCCGATCCATGTATCCATGGATCCGTAAAAAATCATGCGGATGTCTGAATGGAGCCTTACAGGGGGGGTGATCAATGACAGGGGGGTGATCAGGGAGTCTATATGGGTGATCACCCCCCTGTCATTGATCACCCCCCTGTCATTGATCACCCCCCTTTTATTGATCACTCCCCCCCTGGTAAGGCTCCATTCAGCCATTTTTTTGGCACAAGTTAGCGGACATTTTTTGTTTGTTTTTGTTTTTGTTTTTTCTTACTAAGTCTCATATTCCACTAACTTGTGTCAAAAAATAAAATCTCACATGGACGCACCATACCCCTCACGGAATCCAAATGCGTAAACATTTTTAGACATTTATATTCCAGACTTCTTCTCACGCTTTAGGGCCCCTAAAAAGCCAGGGCAGTATAAATACCCCACATGTGACCCCATTTCGGAAAGAAGACACCCCAAGGTATTCCGTGAGGGGCATATTGAGTCCATGAAAGATTGACATTTTTGTCCTAAGTTAGCGGAAAGTGAGACTTTGTGAGAAAAAAAACAAAAAAAAATCAATATCCGCTAACTTATGCAAAAAAAAAAAAATTCTAGGAACTCGCCATGCCCCTCATTGAATACCTTGGGGTGTCTTCTTTCCAAAGTGGGGTCACATGTGGGGTATTTATACTGCCCTGGCTTTTTAGGGGCCCGAAAGCGTGAGAAGAAGTCTGGGATCCAAATGTCTAAAAATGCCCTCCTAAAAGGAATTTGGGCCCCTTTGCGCATCTAAGCTGCAAAAAAGTGTCACACATGTGGTATCGCCGTTCTCAGGAGAAGTTGGGGAATGTGTTTTGGGGTGTCATTTTACATATACCCATGCTGGGTGAGATAAATATCTTGGTCAAATGCCAACTTTGTATAAAAAAATGGGAAAAGTTGTCTTTTGCCAAGATATTTCTCTCACCCAGCATGGGTATATGTAAAATGACACCGCAAAACACATTGCCCAACTTCTCCTGAGTACGGCGATACCAGATGTGTGACACTTTTTTGCAGCCAAGGTGGGCAAAGGGGCACCTTTCGGATTTCGCAGGCCATTTTTTACACATTTTGATTGCAAGGTACTTCTTACACATTTGGGCCCCTAAATTGCCAGGGCAGTATAACTATGCCACAAGTGACCCCATTTTGGAAAGAAGACACCCCAAGGTATTCCGTGGGGGGCACGGCGAGTTCCTAGAATTTTTTATTTTTTGTCACAATTTAGCGGAAAATGATGATTTTTCTTTTTTTTTCTTTTTTCCTTACAAAGTCTCATATTCCACTAACTTGCGACAAAAAATAAAAAATTCTAGGAACTCGCCATGCCCCTCACGGAATACCTTGGGGTGTCTTCTTTCCAAAATGGGGTCACTTGAGGCGTAGTTATACTGCCCTGGCAATTTAGGGGCCCAAATGTGTGAGAAGAACTTTGCAATCAAAATGTGTAAAAAATGCCCTGCAAAATCCGAAAGGTGCACTTTGGAATATGTGCCCCTTTGCCCAGCTTGGCAGCAAAAAAGTGTGACACATCTGGTATCGCCGTACTCAGGAGAAGTTGGGCAATGTGTTTTGGGGTGTCATTTTACATATACCCATGCTGGGTGAGAAAAATATCTTGGTCAAATGCCAACTTTGTATAAAAAAATGGGAAAAGTTGTCTTTTCCCAAGATATTTCTCTCACCCAGCATGGTTATATGTAAAATGACACCCCAAAACACATTCCCCAACTTCTCCTGAGTACGGCGATACCAGATGTGTGACACTTTTTTGATGCCAAGGTGGGCAAAGGGGCACATATTCCAAAGTGCACCTTTCGGATTTCACCGGTCATTTTTTACAGATTTTGATTGCAAAGTTCTTCTCACACATTTGGGCCCCTAAATTGCCAGGGCAGTATAACTACGCCACAAGTGACCCCATTTTGGAAAGAAGACACCCCAAGGTATTCCGTGAGTATTCCGCTAACTTGTGACAAAAAATAAAAAGTTCTATGAACTCACTATGCCCATCAGCGAATACCTTAGGGTGTCTACTTTCCGAAATGGGGTCATTTGTGGGGTTTTTCTACTGTTTGGGCATTGTAGAACCTCAGGAAACATGACAGGTGCTCAGAAAATCAGAGCCGTTTCAAAAAGCGGAAATTCACATTTTTGTACCATAGTTTGTAAATGCTATAACTTTTACCCAAACCATTTTTTTTTTGCCCAAACATTTTTTTTTATCAAAGACATGTAGAACTATAAATTTAGCGAAAAATTTATATATGGATGTCGGTTTTTTTTGCAAAATTTCACAGCTGAAAGTGAAAAATGTCATTTTTTTGCAAAAAAATCGTTACATTTTGATTAATAACAAAAAAAGTAAAAATGTCAGCAGCAATAAAATACCACCAAATGAAAGCTCCATTAGTGAGAAGAAAAGGAGGTAAAATTCATTTGGGTGGTAAGTTGCATGACCGAGCGATAAACGGTGAAAGGAGTGTAGTGCCGAAGTGTAAAAAGTGGCCTGGTCATGAAGGGAATTTCACCTAGCGGGGCTGAAGTGGTTAAACAGCCGGTGAGGATAACCCGGCAAGATGCCATTCAACCTGGAAGTAGATATAGCTTACAAGCAAGTCAGGGCACAACATGACAGAAATAATAGCAGCCCTTAGAAACAATAGAACAACAAGATCAGTTCTGTAGGGAAACCTGATATCTCGATCCATACTGATCAGGTTCTAGGAGAGCGACTCGCGGCACCGGTGGACGGGGCGACTGTGGTCCATACTCTGGCTGGTCTTTGAGGCATGGGAGCTGGGTCAGGTCCATCTCTCTGGTCATGCGGTATGCCTACCCTATGTAAAGTCTCCAGACCTTCCGATAATGAGCGGATTACATGGGACCTGGAGTTAATCTGGAAGGAGAGTGTGAAGGGGAAGCCCCATCTGTACTTAACTTGTGCCCTCTTTAATGCTTGGGTAACAGGCCGCAACTCACGGCGACGCCGGAGGGTTGATGGCGCCAAATCCGCATAAAGGTGCACAGATGAAGGAAGGCCCGGTAATTAAGGGATGTTTCTGGCAGCCATTAGGATCAGATCCCTGACTTCAGGATGGTGAAATTTCAGAATAACATCCCTGGGAAGGTCATTTGAGCGCGGTTTGCCCAAGGCCCTGTGGACTCTGTCCATTTTCAGGCGGCTCTGATCCTCCTGTGGGAGAAGGGCGGTAAACAGTTCTGTCATAGTGGTAGGCAAGTCTGTGAATAGCTCCGGCAGACCTCTCACCCGGAGATTACCTCTACGGGATCTATTCTCAAGATCCTCAATCTTGAGCTCGAGTGCCTCTAGTTGTGCGGCATGTGCATCTATGTCCGCTCTGTCTGCCCCCAGCGCATCCGCTATGTCATCAGACCGGGATTCTAGATCCGAGACCCGTTGTCCCAGATCATGTATCTGGCGTGTGAACTCAGCAACCGCTTGCGAAAGCTCCGTACGGAACAGAGCGGCTATGTTGTCAAAGAGTTCTGTCTGACCTGGTTGCTGGTCTCGAGGCTCCACGATGGCTCCACTGGCAGTGGAGGAGGCGGGGCTAGTCGGAGCTGGAGAGGGATCCGCCATTGCCGTTCTCCCGGCACTTCTGAAAAGTTCAGGCAAAGTCTGTGAAGGGGTCGATATAATCTCCGACCTCGTCTTCCCTCTGTGGCGAGACATCCTCATACAACTTGCTGCAAAATATGAAGGCTTTTGGAGCCGATATGACGGCGCTTATAAGGGGATTTCCACGGCCTGCGGCACGGAGCTCAGAGAAGCATGTCTTTCTTCTCCGGCTACGCGCATGCGCCTCCGATTGCATCCCTTTAAATCCCTTCCCAGACTGCTTCACTTTGCGGATTATATTCCTTCCTGGAGTGTGTGCATGCTGATCCTATGTCTGAGTCTTCTACAGATAAGTTTTATTTATTCATTTGTGTTTTTCTGTTTGCTGGATCCCAGGTGACCCTGACTCCCTCCGTATCAAGTGTAGGGAGCCGGTGGCCGTGTCCCCTCACTATTATAGGGTGTTCAGGTGTTATACAGTCGAGGTACGAGGATATGCGATCATCTACCATTGGGATTTTTGAATAGGCTGAGCAGTCAGGGAGAGAGCCAGGTCTGATGCAGGGCTCTCCCTTTTGTTCCTTAGTTTTGGATCCAGTGAGTCGGATATTCATTTTGTGTCTTCTAGTTTCCTGTACACCTTCCGTGACATTATAAACCGCCAAAACCGTCTCAAGCATGGATCCGATTTCACTTTTGACTAAACGCATGCAGGGTCTTTCACTGGAGGTAGCAGATCTCCGTAATACTCTTTCTCAGTTTCAGGTGACCAGTTCAGCTTGCGTTCATGGAGTTTGTTCTGAACCTAAGATCTCGCTCCCGGATACGTTCTCCGGGGGTAGTGAGAATTTTGTTCTTTTTAGAGAGGCTTGCAAACTCCATTTTCGCCTACTTCCCCATTCCTCTGGTGATGAGGAACGGAGGGTGGGGATCATCATCTCGCTGCTCAGGGATAACGATCAGTCTGGGCCTTTTCGCTGCCAGTGGGGGCACGGCCCCTCCGTTCAGTGGATGAAATCTTTTTAGCCCTGGGTCAGATATATGATGATCCGGATCGTATTGCTCTGAGTCTAGACTACGTCTTTTATGTCAGGGTAAATAATCTGCAGAGATATACTGCTCAGAATTTCGGAGACGGGCAGCTGATACTGGCTGGAATGATGCTGCACTCCGAAGTCAATTTTGCCATGGTCTTTCAGAGGGATTGAAAGATGCATTTGCCTTTCATGAGAGACCTACCTCCTTGGACTCTGCCATGTCTCGGGCCGTTCATATTGACAGGCGTCTTAGAGAGAGAGGAGAGATCACTCCTTCCTGTCATACTCAGTCCCAGTACAGTGCGGCTGTCTCATTCAGTGCACAGGGGTCTCAGTCGCTCTCAATCCCTTCTGAGCAGGAGCCCATGCAGCTCGGTTTGATTTCCTCTGACAGTGGAAGATTCAGTCCTCATAGAAAGGTTTGTTTCTGTTGTGGGGGTATAAATCATTTGGCAAATGTTTGTCCCTCTAGGAGATTCAGACAGTCTTTTGAGAGTAATAAAGAGACTAAAAGAAAAAAATCCTTTAAAAATGTTCCATCTGTTAGCTTTAGCAAGGTTAATGCGGAAATTGAAGGTTTTCCGTTTGCTTGTAATTCCCGTTTTGTCCTACCTGCCAGGGTGGCGTTAGAGAGCAAGAACATTTTTTGTGAGATTTTTGTAGATAGTGGAGCAGCTGTCAATCTTATTGATAATCAATTTGCTATAACTCATGGTTTCCAGGTATGCACTTTGGGAAAGGATATACCTGTTTTTGCTATTGATTCCGCTCCACTTTCTCAGAAATCGTTAAAGGGCATAGATCACAATATCCGTTTGATTGTGAGTGATGCTCATGTCGAGGATGTGTCATGTTTCGACCTTAGCGGGTTGCCTACTCCTCTTGTGTTGGGGCTACCCTGGCTCACTAAACATAACCCCACCATTGATTGGCAAGCGAGGCAAATAAATGGTTGGAGTGACTTTTGCAGAGAGAATTGTCTCATGACATCAGTTTCTGAGGTTTCTACTAAGACTGTACCTTCTTTTCTCTCTGAATTTTCGGATGTCTTCTCTGAGAGTGGTGTTCAGGACTTGCCCCCGCACAGGGAGTACGATTGCCCTATTAATCTCACCCCAGGCGCCAAGCTGCCTAAATCTCGTTTATACAATCTCTCCCAACCTGAAAGGGTCGCTATGCATGCTTATATCTCTGAGAGTCTGAGAAAAGGACACATATGACCCTCAAAGTCACCTGTTGCCGCTGTTTTTTTCTTTGTTAAGAAAAAAGATGGTTCTTTAAGACCATGTCTGGATTTCAGGGAGCTGAACAGTCCAACAATTCGTGACACTTATACGCTTCCTCTGATCCCGGACCTGTTTAACCAAATTGTTGGGGCTAAAGTTTTTTCCAAGTTGGATCTAAGAGGGGCATACAACCTGGTCAGGGTCAGAGAAGGAGACGAATGGAAGACGGCCTTCAATACCCCTGAGGGCCATTTTGAGAATTTGGTTATGCCTTTTGGTTTGATGAATGCTCCAGCCGTCTTTCAGCATTTTGTGAACAGCATTTTTTATCATTTAATGGGGAAATTTGTATTAGTGTATCTAGATGACATTTAGATTTTTTCTCCTGATTTCAAAACTCATAAGGAACACTTACGTCAGGTCTTGCTCATCCTGCGGGAGAATAAATTGTACGCTAAACTGGAAAAATGTGTGTTTGCGGTTCCAGAAATTCAATTTCTGGGGTTTCTTCTCTCCGCTTCTGGTTTTCGCATGGACCCCGAGAAGAGCCGCGCTGTGCTTGAGTGGGAGCTTCCTGAGAATCAGAAGGTGCTGATGCGTTTTTTGGGCTTTGCCAATTATTACAGGAAGTTTATTTTGAATTATTCCTCTGTTGTTAAACCACTCACTGATATGACTAGAAAGGGGGTAGATTTTTCCTCCTGGTCGGTAGAGGCGTGTAATTCCTTTTCTAATATCAAGGAGAGTTTGGAGACCTGGAAATTTTTGGGTTCAATTGAAAGTCTAATAACATCTGGATATAATACTGATGAGTGAGATATGATTAGTGGTAATATGTATTAAAATACTCTAGAACCCTATTGCATGCAACATCAAAGTACCATAAAAGAAATCCCCACTTACGTCTCCAAAATTGGAAAAGGTTATCCACCAGATATCAAAATTATTTCTGTATGTAGAAATTTACTTAGAAAAATAAAATAAAATTAAAAAAAGTAAAATGGATAATTGCCATAGAACCAGGAATGATGAGAAGTGATGGATCATTTTTCTCTTCTATACATTTTTTATATACACTTTTTTTATATACATTTCTATATATGTCTATATATTTTATCCCTTTTATATATACACATATTTTATATATACTTATATCCTTTATGTATACTTCCTTATATATACATGATTCCGATATATGAGTATATATAAAGAAAGGAAAAAACAAAAAAGATGAAGAAAATTTGCATAACCAGAGGAGTGCGTCATAAGTGCCAAGCCCCACATATCACGTGAAATCAATTAAAACGATAATGAGGAAGGTATAAAGTCGAGATCACAGAACACACAGGTCACCCACTGAGGAAGAGACAAGGAGGTCTCGAAACGCGTCTGGGCGGAATACCTGTGTGATATAGAATCTCGACAATACATGGCCATGTACTAACACAGGAAAAATCTGATTGAGAGTTCATCCAAAAAAGTGCTATCGAAAGAAGCATCATCCTACTCACGTGTGTACCAAGTTCACGCAGGACGAGATCTCGACCAAACCAGAACTGACATCGCCGGAGCGGAGAACAGCTGATCTGTGGGACGCCACAGCAAGACATTCCCGCACACCGAACGAGACAACGTATCGAGGCACACAGTGAGTAGTAAAAGTATTCAAACAGATTGATATTTTACAAAGATACAAAGCCTCCTCCACCTAGGGGTGCAACAGCCCATATTACGGCTGAGACTGTGCAGGACGCACCTGGCACAATAAGAATATTATAGACTGGAAGGACATTTCGAACGCCACATTAGAGATGCATACCTTCTAATCCACCATTCTATTCTCTATCGGCTTGGATACTATATATGATACACAGAGACATTTTGCAACAACAACACGACCTTTGTTGCTGACAGCGCTCTAGGTCAGGCTGGGGAAACCGCTCTATCTGAGCCAGCTGCGATCTAATCAATCACCCCCACAGGGGAGATACGGATGCAGTCAGCTCGATCTAACGGATCCGACATCTGATATACTTACACTTGTGCGACCATAGAGCACCTGTGATTCTGTATAGAATTTTATCTGTTTTATATTCAATTTTATATTTTATTCTTATTGTTATTGTTTGGTCTAGACAGACATATGTGCATTTAATAAATTGTAATATTTTCCTCCACGTGAATACAAGTGTTTTGAGTGCTGGCTCCATCTTTTGCCAATTTTAATCAGAACTAGGGGTGTTTCTTTTGACCCTGAGCACCTGGCGTGGTCAAACCCAAGTGAGCCAACTGCTCTGTCCTTTTCAAAATGACTAGAAAGGGGGTAGATTTCTCCTCCTGGTCGGTAAGAGGCGCGTAAGGCCTTTTCTAATATCAAGGAGAGTTTTGCTTCCGCTCCCATCTTGTTACAACCTGATATTTCTCTACCCTTATTTAATCAAAAAAGGGACCCGCTCACCACTGTCCCCTCAAGGTAGGTGCTCTAGTCCAAGAATTGAGACACCCCTCAAAGAAAAGTCAATTGATATAATATATTGGACTGGCACTCATATATGGAATAGGAACACGGTTTAATAGTTAAAAATAAAAAGGTAATCACCTGTCACACATATACTTTCAATAAAATACAATGTACATACAATTACAATACAATCAAACTAAATCAATGTGTTAAAAACCTAAAAATCAATATTATCCAATGTTGCAGGAACTGGTGGCACTTGATGTCTCTGGACCTATAGGGTCCTAGTTGTAGTATGAATAGACAATAGTGCAGTCGGTTTCGGCAACCCTGAATAGTGTTCCCTTTAAACAATTTCCAGGTATCACTCCAACAATCGCTAATTGGGGTCCCGTATATTAAATATATCCCGGATCCACAGAGTCCTCGAATATCCCAATGTTCAGTGTTTTGGATATGCCAATGTTTTTAATAAGGCAATATATCCCTGTCCACAGTAGATTTTCACTGTTGCAAACAATCAGCGCTTTGAATAGATCAATGTTTCCTCTACAATCACTTTCCCATAGGACTGTATTTAGACAATGTTGCGGACAAAATCTTTGATAGAATAGTAACAAATGAGTCACTGTGTGATGTTGCACATGGGTATGCTACCATCGAGTGAATTTGGTAGCTCAGTTCATTTCTCATGTAACCACAGCGGTATTTGTTATAGTCACTTTCACTGCTGAAAGTAGGTCAATATCTCTCCTATGTATTTTCCCACAAGTGTGGGCTTACCTCCGCCTGCGCTCTTATTTTACTCCGCTCTATGTGCCGGCGTCCCGGCTGCGGTATCCGCGTCCCTCGTGTTACTTCACCGCTACTTCTCACGTGATGTTCCTGTGTGAGGTATGCGGCAGCTTACTTCCGAGCGCTGGCGGAATGACGTATCCGATCCTTTCAATAGGTAACAAGGAAGTCCTTCTCTTTATAAAAAAGTGCACTTTTTCTCCAATTAGGGTTCGGGGTATCTAGTCCAGGATTGTTGCCAGGAACCTCACCAAACGCGTTTTGGGGAGACGCTGTCCCCTTCCTCAGTGGCATTACCCCGATTTCATTGTTTATGCATTTTATAGTTATCATCGGTGCTTTTGAAAATCCGTTCTGGATCCCAGTTATATACAAAATCTGGTCTGGATCTCCAAGATTACATATTCTTCACTTCCATTATAGGTTTCATTTGCGATTGTAATGTGATTTTTTAAATGCATTTTTTCATTTTATATCCACATTCTTGTGTATGTAGGACAGCAGGATATCACACATTGTCTAAATCTTTACATCAATACATTTTATAAACGGATACTATTCAGGTTTCACGTTTGTATTTTGTCCTTAATACTAAAATACATGATCTCCACATGATCATGTGGGATCACAATTATATATATAATAATAATATTCTAAAAAATTATTAAAAATATAAATATAAATGTTGTGCAGGTTTCCACGGGTCCTTCTAATGATTGGCCCCATTCACCACTATGTTTCCATGTGGCTTCATTTTTAATTATGACATTGCTTGCACTGGAAAAATGATTAGAGTGTAAATATAAGTCAGGATACATCAGGGGATATCTATTTTGATCTGGTCTCCCTTTCTCATATTGTAGAGTTTTTACCTTTTTAGGAAGCCTCTCATTCAAATATTTTTTGCAGGCATTCAATGGATCAATATAGTATCCAAGCCGATAGAGAATATATGACCTAAGCTCTATCCCCATCTAGTGGTGGGATGTATAAATTACACTTAATAAGCCTGTCTACAGGGATTTTGCAGTTACACAAATGCAAAATTATACATGACAACCTAGTGCTTATAATAAAGTAAAATGTGCTTTTAAGCACAATGCCCCATCCTGACCCCCGCCATGCCCTCACCAATCCCAAGGGGGCAAAAACAGCGTAACAATGCACCTTTAAACAAAAAATTGTTGCATGGGTGCTTAAAAAGTTGCATAAACATGTTTGCAAATGACCCCCAAAAGCTCAACTCTCCATGTAGTCTTAAAAACCAGACTGAGGGCTCATGCACATGAACATATTTTATTTCCGTGTCTATTCCATTTTTTGCGACCTATATGTGGAACCATTCACTCAATAGGGCCGGAAAAAACGGAAAAGACTGTGTGCATTCCATTTCCGCATGTCCGTTCCACAAAAACATGTCCTATTATTGTTCGCATTACGGACAAGGATAGGACTATTCTATTAGGGGCCAGCTGTTCCGTTCTGCAAAATATGGAATGCACATGGATGTTATCCGTATTTTTAGCAGATCCGTGTTTTGCCACAAAATATATACGGTCGTGTGCATGAGCCCTGAGTAGAGATGTCCCGAACTATTCGCCGGCGAACAGTTCCTGGCGAACATTGCTTGTCCGCTCCCTATTCATCATCATTGAGTAAACTTTGACCCTGTACCTCACAGTCAGCAGACACATTCCAGCCAATCAGCAGCAGACCCTCCCTCCCAGACCCTCCTGGACAGCATCCATTTTAGAATTATTCGGAAGCTGCATTCTTAGTGAGAGGAGGGACAGTGTAGTTGCTGCTGATTTAATAGGGAAATCGATAGCTAGGCTAGTGTAATTAGGGATGAGCGAACTCGAACTGTATAGTTCGGGTTCGTACCGAATTTTGGGGTGTCCGTGACACGGACCCGAACCCGGACATTTTCGTAAAAGTTCGGGTTCGGTGTTCGTCGCTTTCTTGGCGCTTTTGTGACGCTTTCTTGGCGCTTTTTGAAAGGCTGCAAAGCAGCCAATCAACAAGCGTCATACTACTTGCCCCAAGAGGCCGTCACAGCCATGCCTACTATTGGCATGGCTGTGATTGGCCAGAGCACCATGTGACCCAGCCTCTATTTAAGCTGGAGTCACATAGCGCCGCCCGTCACTCTGCTCTGATTAGCGTAGGGAGAGGTTGCGGCTGCGACAGTAGGGCGAGATTAGGCAGATTAACTCCTCCAAAGGACTTGATTAATCGATCGATCTGCAGCTGTGGATCATTGAGCTGCTGATACTCAATTGCTCACTGTTTTTAGGCTGCCCAGACCGTTTGTCAGTCACTTTTTTCTGGGGTGATCGGCGGCCATTTTGTGTCTTGTGGTGCGCCAGCACAAGCTGCGACCAAGTGCATTTAACCCTCAATGGTGTGGTTGTTTTTTGGCTAAAGCCTACATCAGGGTGAAGCTGTCACACCAAGTGCATTTAACCAGCAATAGTCTGTTTATTTTTTGGCCATATACTACATCAGGGGCAAGCTGCGCCGGTCACCAAGTGCATTTAACCCTCAATGGTGTGGTTGTTTTTTGGCTAAAGCCTACATCAGGGTGAAGCTGTCACACCAAGTGCATTTAACCAGCAATAGTCTGTTATTTTTTTGGCCATATACTACATCAGGGGCAAGCTGCGCCCGTCACCAAGTGCATTTAACCCTCAGTAGTGTGGTTGGTCAAGCTGTCACACCAAGTGCATTTAACCAGCAATAGTCTGTTAATTTTTTGGCCATATACTACATCAGGGGCAAGCTGCGCCCGTCACCAAGTGCATTTAACCCTCAGTAGTGTGGTTGGTCAAGCTGTCACACCAAGTGCATTTAACCAGCAATAGTCTGTTAATTTTTTGGCCATATACTACATCAGGGGCAAGCTGCGCCCGTCACCAAGTGCATTTAACCCTCAGTAGTGTGGTTGGTCAAGCTGTCACACGAAGTGCATTTAACCAGCAATAGTCTGTTCATTTTTTGGCCATATACTACATCAGGGGCAAGCTGCGCCTGTCACCAAGTGCATTTAACCCTCAATGGTGTGGTTGTTTTTTGGCTAAAGCCTACATCAGGGTGAAGCTGTCACACCAAGTGCATTTAACCAGCAATAGTCTGTTCATTTTTTGGCCATATACTACATCAGGGGCAAGCTGCGCCCGTCACCAAGTGCATTTAACCCTCAGTAGTGTGGTTGGTCAAGCTGTCACACCAAGTGCATTTAACCAGCAATAGTCTGTTCATTTTTTGGCCATATACTACATCAGGGGCAAGCTGCGCCCGTCACCAAGTGCATTTAACCCTCAGTAGTGTGGTTGGTCAAGCTGTCACACCAAGTGCATTTAACCAGCAATAGTGTGTTTATTTTTTGGCCATATCCCAGTCTAATTCTGTCACTAAATCCATACCGGTCACCCAGCGCCTAAATACTAGGCCTCAAATTTATATCCCGCTAAATCTGTCGTTACCGCTGTACTGTTGTGACTGGGCAAGTTATTTATTGTCCGTCAAAGCACATTTTTTGTTCTGGGTTGAAATACAATTCCCAATTTAGCAATTTCATAATTTAGTGGTTTCTGCTATATCAGAGCTATTTGAAATCTATCCCTAAAAGGGTATATAATATTCAAGGTGCACATAGGGTCATTCAGAATAACTTCACACACCCGCTACTGTGCATTCCCAAGTCTAATTCTGTTAGTAAATCCATACCGGTCACCCAGCGCCTAAATACTAGGCCTCAAATTTATATCCCGCTAAATCTGTCGTTACCGCTGTACTGTTGTGGCTGGGCAAGTTATTTAGTGTCCGTCAAAGCACATTTTTTGTTCTGGGTTGAAATACAATTCCCAATTTAGCAATTTCATAATTTAGTGGTTTCTGCTATATCAGAGCTATTTGAAATCTATCCCTAAAAGGGTATATAATATTCAAGGTGCACATAGGGTCATTCAGAATAACTTCACACACACGCTACTGTGCATTTCCAAGTCTAATTCTGTCACTAAATCCATACCGGTCACCCAGCGCCTAAATACTAGGCCTCAAATTTATATCCCGCTGAATTTGAATACAATACATAATATTTTTGTTGTTGTGGTGAACCATAACAATGAGGAAAACATCTAGTAAGGGACGCGGACGTGGACATGGTCGTGGTGGTGTTAGTGGACCCTCTGGTGCTGGGAGAGGACGTGGCCATTCTGCCACATCCACACGTCCTAGTGTACCAACTACCTCAGGTCCCAGTAGCCGCCAGAATTTACAGCGATATATGGTGGGGCCCAATGCCGTTCTAAGGATGGTAAGGCCTGAGCAGGTACAGGCATTAGTCAATTGGGTGGCCGACAGTGGATCCAGCACGTTCACATTATCTCCCACCCAGTCTTCTGCAGAAAGCGCACAGATGGCGCCTGAAAACCAACCCCATCAGTCTGTCACATCACCCCCATGCATACCAGGGAAACTGTCTGAGCCTCAAGTTATGCAGCAGTCTCTTATGCTGTTTGAAGACTCCGCTGGCAGGGTTTCCCAAGGGCATCCACCTAGCCCTTCCCCAGCGGTGAAAGACATAGAATGCACTGACGCACAACCACTTATGTTTCCTGATGATGAGGACATGGGAATACCACCTCAGCACGTCTCTGATGATAACGAAACACAGGTGCCAACTGCTGCGTCTTTCTGCAGTGTGCAGACTGAACAGGAGGTCAGGGATCAAGACTGGGTGGAAGACGATGCAGGGGACGATGAGGTCCTAGACCCCACATGGAATGAAGGTCGTGCCACTGACTTTCACAGTTCGGAGGAAGAGGCAGTGGTGAGACCGAGCCAACAGCGTAGCAAAAGAGGGAGCAGTGGGCAAAAGCAGAACACCCGCCGCCAAGAGACTCCGCCTGCTACTGACCGCCGCCATCTGGGACCGAGCACCCCAAAGGCAGCTTCAAGGAGTTCCCTGGCATGGCACTTCTTCAAACAATGTGCTGACGACAAGACCCGAGTGGTTTGCACGCTGTGCCATCAGAGCCTGAAGCGAGGCATTAACGTTCTGAACCTGAGCACAACCTGCATGACCAGGCACCTGCATGCAAAGCATGAACTGCAGTGGAGTAAACACCTTAAAACCAAGGAAGTCACTCAGGCTCCCCCTGCTACCTCTTCTGCTGCTGCCGCCTCGGCCTATTCTGCTGCTGCCGCCTCGGCCTCTTCCTCCGCCTCTGGAGGAACGTTGGCACCTGCCGCCCAGCAAACAGGGGATGTACCACCAACACCACCACCACCACCTCCGTCACCACGCGTCTCAACCATGTCACACGCCAGCGTTCAGCTCTCCATCTCACAAACATTTGATAGAAAGCGTAAATTCCCACCTAGCCACCCTCGATCCCTGGCCCTGAATGCCAGCATTTCTAAACTACTGGCCTATGAAATGCTGTCATTTAGGCTGGTGGACACAGACAGCTTCAAACAGCTCATGTCGCTTGCTGTCCCACAGTATGTTGTTCCCAGCCGCCACTACTTCTCCAAGAGAGCCATGCCTTCCCTGCACAACCAAGTATCCGATAAAATCAAGTGTGCACTGCGCAACGCCATCTGTAGCAAGATCCACCTAACCACAGATATGTGGACCAGTAAGCATGGCCAGGGACGCTATATCTCCCTAACTGCACACTGGGTAAATGTAGTGGCAGCTGGGCCCCAGGCGGAGAGTTGTTTGGCGCACGTTCTTCCGCCGCCAAGCATCGCAGGGCAACATTCTTTGCCTCCTGTTGCCACCTCCTCCTTCTCGGCTTCCTCCTCCTCTTCTTCCACCTGCTCATCCAGTCAGCCACACACCTTCACCACCAACTTCAGCACAGGCCGGGGTAAACGTCAGCAGGCCATTCTGAAACTCATATGTTTGGGGGACAGGCCCCACACCGCACAGGAGTTGTGGCGGGGTATAGAACAACAGACCGACGAGTGGTTGCTGCCGGTGAGCCTCAAGCCCGGCCTGGTGGTGTGTGATAATGGGCGAAATCTCGTTGCAGCTCTGGGACTAGCCAATTTGACGCACATCCCTTGCTTGGCGCATGTGCTGAATTTGGTGGTGCAGAAGTTCATTCACAACTACCCCGACATGTCAGAGCTGCTGCATAAAGTGCGGGCCGTCTGTTCGCGCTTCCGGCGTTCACATCCTGCTGCTGCTCGCCTGTCTGCGCTACAGCGTAACTTCGGCCTTTCCGCTCACCGCCTCATATGCGACGTGCCCACCAGGTGGAACTCCACCTTGCACATGCTGGACAGACTGTGCGAGCAGCAGCAGGCCATAGTGGAGTTTCAGCTGCAGCACGCACGGGTCAGTCGCACTACAGAACAGCACCACTTCACCACCAATGACTGGGCCTCCATGCGAGACCTGTGTGCCCTGTTGCGCTGTTTCGAGTACTCCACCAACATGGCCAGTGGCGATGACGCCGTTATCAGCGTTACAATACCACTTCTATGTCTCCTTGAGAAAACACTTAGGGCGATGATGGAAGAGGAGGTGGCCCAGGAGGAGGAGGAGGAGGAGGAGGAAGAGGGGTCATTTTTAGCACTTTCAGGCCAGTCTCTTCGAATTGACTCAGAGGGAGGTTTTTGGCAACAGCAGAGGCCAGGTACAAATGTGGCCAGCCAGGGCCCACTACTGGAGGACGAGGAGGACGAGGATGAGGAGGAGGTGGAGGAGGATGAGGATGAAGCATGGTCACAGCGGGGTGGCACCCAACGCAGCTCGGGTCTATCACTGGTGCGTGGCTGGGGGGAAAGGCAGGACGATGACGATACGCCTCCCACAGAGGACAGCTTGTCCTTACCCCTGGGCAGCCTGGCACACATGAGCGACTACATGCTGCAGTGCCTGCGCAACGACAGCAGAGTTGCCCACATTTTAACCTGTGCGGACTACTGGGTTTCCACCCTGCTGGATCCACGCTACAAAGACAATGTGCCCACCTTACTTCCTGCACTGGAGCGTGATAGGAAGATGCGCGAGTACAAGCGCACGTTGGTAGACGCGCTACTGAGAGCATTCCCAAATGTCACAGGGGAACAAGTGGAAGCCCAAGGCCAAGGCAGAGGAGGAGCAAGAGGTCGCCAAGACAGCTGTGTCACGGCCAGCTCCTCTGAGGGCAGGGTTAGCATGGCAGAGATGTGGAAAACTTTTGTCAACACGCCACAGCTAATTGCACCACCACCTGATACGCAACGTGTTAGCAGGAGGCAACATTTCACTAACATGGTGGAACAGTACGTGTGCACACCCCTCCACGTACTGACTGATGGTTCGGCCCCATTCAACTTCTGGGTTTCTAAATTGTCCACGTGGCCAGAGCTAGCCTTTTATGCCTTGGAGGTGCTGGCCTGCCCGGCGGCCAGCGTTTTGTCTGAACGTGTATTCAGCACGGCAGGGGGCGTCATTACAGACAAATGCAGCCGCCTGTCTACAGCCAATGTGGACAAGCTGACGTTCATAAAAATGAACCAGGCATGGATCCCACAGGACCTGTCCGTCCCTTGTCCAGATTAGACATTAACTACCTCCCCTTTACCATATATTATTGGACTCCAGGGCACTTCCTCATTCAATCCTATTTTTATTTTCATTTTTCCATTATATTGCGAGGCTACCCAAAGTTGAATGAACCTCTCCTCTGTCTGGGTGCCAGGGCCTAAATATATGCCAATGGACTGTTCCAATGTTGGGTGACGTGAAGCCTGATTCTCTGCTATGACATGCAGACTAATTCTCTGCTGACATGAAGCCAGATTGTCTGTTACGGGACCTCTCTCCTCTGCCTGGGTGCTGGGCCTATATATCTGACAATGGACTGTTGCAGTGGTGGCTGACGTGAAGCCTGATTTTATGCTATGACATGCAGACTGATTCTCTGCTGACATGAAGCCAGATCCTCTGTTACGGGACCTCTCTCCTCTGCCTGGGTGCTGGGCCTAAATATCTGACAATGGACTGTTGCAGTGGTGGCTGACGTGAAGCCTGATTTTCTGCTATGACATGCAGACTGATTCTCTGCTGACATGAAGCCAGATCCTCTGTTACGGGACCTCTCTCCTCTGCCTGTGTGCTGGGCCTAAATATATGCCAATGGACTGTTGCAGTGGTGGCTGACGTGAAGCCTCATTCTCTGCTATGACATGCAGACTAATTCTCTGCTGACATGAAGCCAGATTGTCTGTTACGGGACCTCTCTCCTCTGCCTGGGTGCTGGGCCTAAATATATGCCAATGGACTGTTGCAGTGGTGGCTGACGTGAAGCATCATTCTCTGCTATGACATGCAGACTAATTCTCTGCTGACATGAAGCCAGATTGTCTGTTACGGGACCTCTCTCCTCTGCCTGGCTGCTGGGCCTAAATATATGCCAATGGACTGTTGCAGTGGTCATTCTCTGCTATGACATGCAGACTAATTCTCTGCTGACATGAAGCCAGATTGTCTGTTACGGGACCTCTCTCCTCTGCCTGGGTGCTGGGCCTAAATTTATGAAAATGGAATGTTGCAGTGGTGGGTGACGTGAAGCCTGATTCTCTGCTATGATATGAAGACTGATTCTCTGCTGACATGAAGCCAGATTGTCTGTTACGGGACCTCTCTCCTCTGCCTGGGTGCTGGGCCTAAATTTATGAAAATGGAATGTTGCAGTGGTGGGTGACGTGAAGCCTGATTCTCTGCTATGATATGAAGACTGATTCTCTGCTGACATGAAGCCAGATTGTCTGTTACGGGAACTCTCTCCTCTGCCTGGGTGCTGGGCCTAAATTTATGAAAATTGACTCTTACAGTGGTGGGTGACGTGAAGCCTGATTCTCTGCTATGACATGAAGACTGATTCTCTGCTATGACATGAAGACTGATTCTCTGCTGACATGAAGCCAGATCCTCTATTACGGGACCTCTCTCCTCTGCCTGGGTGCTGGGCCTAAATATCTGACAATGGACTGTTGCAGTGGTGGCTGACGTGAAGCCTGATTTTCTGCTATGACATGCAGACTGATTCTCTGCTGACATGAAGCCAGATCCTCTGTTACGGGACCTCTCTCCTCTGCCTGGGTGCTGGGCCTAAATATCTGACAATGGACTGTTGCAGTGGTGGCTGACGTGAAGCCTGATTTTCTGCTATGACATGCAGACTGATTCTCTGCTGACATGAAGCCAGATCCTCTGTTACGGGACCTCTCTCCTCTGCCTGGGTGCTGGGCCTAAATATCTGACAATGGACTGTTGCATTGGTGGCTGACGTGAAGCCTGATTCTCTGCTATAACATGCAGACTAATTCTCTGCTGACATGAAGCCAGATTCTCTGTTATTGGACCTCTCTCCTCTGCCTGGGTGCTGGGCTTAAATATCTGACAATGGACTGTTGCATTGGTGGCTGACGTGAAGCCTGATTCTCTGCTATGACATGCAGACTAATTCTCTGCTGACATGAAGCCAGATTGTCTGTTACGGGACCTCTCTCCTCTGCCTGGGTGCTGGGCCTAAATATCTGACAATGGACTGTTGCAGTGGTGGCTGACGTGAAGCCTGATTCTCTGCTATGACATGAAGACTGATTCTCTGCTGACATGAAGCCAGATTGTCTGTTACGGGACCTCTCTCCTCTGCCTGGGTGCTGGGCCTAAATTTATGACAATGGACTGTTGCAGTGGTGGCTGACGTGAAGCCTGATTTTCTGCTATGACATGCAGACTGATTCTCTGCTGACATGAAGCCAGATCCTCTGTTACGGGACCTCTCTCCTCTGCCTGGGTGCTGGGCCTAAATATCTGACAATGGACTGTTGCATTGGTGGCTGACGTGAAGCCTGATTCTCTGCTATAACATGCAGACTAATTCTCTGCTGACATGAAGCCAGATTGTCTGTTACGGGACCTCTCTCCTCTGCCTGGGTGCTGGGCCTAAATATCTGACAATGGACTGTTGCAGTGGTGGCTGACGTGAAGCCTGATTCTCTGCTATGACATGAAGACTGATTCTCTGCTGACATGAAGCCAGATTGTCTGTTACGGGACCTCTCTCCTCTGCCTGGGTGCTGGGCCTAAATTTATGACAATGGACTGTTGCAGTGGTGGCTGACGTGAGGCCTGATTCTCTGCTATGACATGCAGACTGATTCTCTGCTGACATGAAGACAGATTCTCTGTTACGGGACCTCTCTCCTCTGCTTGGGTGCCGGGGCCTAAATATCAGAGAATGGACTGTTCCAGTGGTGGGTGACGTGAAGCCAGATTCTCTGCTATGGGACCTCTGTCCAATTGATTTTGGTTAATTTTTATTTATTTAATTTTTATTTTAATTAATTTCCCTATCCAAATTTGTTTGCAGGGGATTTACCTACATGTTGCTGCCTTTTGCAGCCCTCTAGCCCTTTCCTGGGCTGTTTTACAGCCTTTTTAGTGCCGAAAAGTTCGGGTCCCCATTGACTTCAATGGGGTTCGGGTTCGGGACGAAGTTCGGATCGGGTTCGGATCCCGAACCCGAACATTTTCGGGAAGTTCGGCCGAACTTCTCGAACCCGAACATCCAGGTGTCCGCTCAACTCTAAGTGTAATCAGTATCCACTACAGTCCTGAAAGACTCATCTGATCTCTGCTGTAAGGACAGCACCCCAAAAAGGCCTTTTTAAGGCTAGAACATCAGTCTGCTTTTTTTTTTCCTGTGTAATCTAATTGCAGTTGCCTGCCAGCGTGTGTGTCAGGCTCACAGCGTATACTGTGCCCCCTTGCCCAGTGCCACTACTCATATCTGGTGTCACAGTAGCTTGTAATATAATAGCAGTCAGTTGCCTGCACGCGTGTGCGTTTCAGGCCCTGCCAGGGCACAGTGTCACGCCAGTGTAACTCATATCTGGTGTAACAGTAGTGTACATTTAAAAAGAAAAACTACAATTTTGACTGTGAAATAATAGCAGTCAGGAGCCTCTGCCTTGGGTATAGGGTATTTCGGACACTCCACTGTTGCTACACTACAAGGCCACTCCAGCGTCTAGGCTGGGAGTATTCAGGGCAAGTAAACAGTGTCATTTGGGGGCAAGAGAAAGGAATGTGACATGCTGTTTTCATTGTATTTAAAATATATGTGATAATGACAGGCAGAGGCAGGCCACCCCGCAGGGGCCGTCGTGGTCGTGGTGCTGTGAATCCCTTTGGCCCTAGAATAATACCCAGTGTTCAGAGGTCACGTACCCTGAACTCAAAAAGTTCTGAGGAAATAGTTGACTAGCTAACACAGGACACCCAATCTTCTACAGCTTCCGCTCGGAACCTTGATGCACCATCCTCCTCCAGCTTAGCTTCGGGCACCTCTCAAGTTACCACTCGCCCGCCTGCCGCCACCACCAACACTAGCACCACAGCCGCTTCACTTGTTCTGTCAGAGGAGTTATTTACACATCAGTTGGAAGAAATGAGTGATGCACAACCATCATTGCCAGAGGATGTAGACAACAGGGATATGTCTCAGTCAGGCAGCATTACACACATGGACGTACGGTGTGATGATGATGATGTTGTACCCGCTGCTGCTTCCTTTGCTGAGGTGTCAGATACAAGTGAAGCGGTTGATGATGATGACGATGTGTCTGTGGATGTCACGTGGGTACCCGCTAGAAGAGAAGAAGAACAGGGGGAAAGTTCAGATGGGGAGACAGAGAGGGGGAGGTCGTTGCAAGGAGCTAGAGGCACAGTCAGACAGCATGTATCGGCAACCGGGGTCAGCTAGACAGCATGCCAATCAACGCATGCTGTTGCCACCACCAGAATGCCGTCATTGCAGAGCTTAGCAGTGTGGAATCTTTTTTGTGTGTCTGCCTCTGACAACAGTGATGCCATTTGCAACCTGTGCCAAAAGAAACTGAGTCGTGCGTAGTCCAACACCCACCTAGGTACAACTGCTTTGCGAAGGCACATGATCTCACATCACAAACGCCAATGGGATCAACACATGATGAACAAACTCAAAGCCACCATTCTCCTCCTGGTCCAGCATCTTCAGCCACGTCAACCACTGCTGTCCTCCTTGCCCCCTCTCAACCACCCGCCACTCCGACTCTCGCCTTGAGCAGATCCTGCTCATCTGCCCACAATCAGGTGTCTGTCAAGGACATGTTTGAGCGTAAGAAACCAATGTCACAGAGTTACCCCCTTGCCCGGCGTCTGACAGCTGGCCTGTCGGAACTCTTAGCCCGCCAGCTTTTACCATACAAGCTGGTGGATTCTGAGGCCTTCAAAAAAAATTTAGCTATTGGGACACCCCAGTGGAAGGTACCCGGACAAAATGTATTTTCACAAAAGGCAATCCCCAACCTGTACTCTATTGTGCAAAAGGAAGTCATGGCATGTCTGGCACACAGTGTTGGGGCAAGGGTCCATCTGACCACTGATACCTGGTCTGCAAAGCATGGTCAGGGCAGGTATATCACCTACACTGCGCATTGGGTAAACCTGCTGATGGCTGCCAAGCATGGAATGCATGGCTCTGCAGAGGAGTTGGTGACACCGCCACGACTTGCAGGCAGGCCTGCTGCCACCTCCTCTACTCCTCCTACTCCATCCTCTTCGCTAACTTCCTCGGCTGATTTCTCTTCTGCTGCTGCGTCTTGCTCCACATCAACTGCACACCCCAAGCGGCTATTCCACATCCCGGATATGCTGTCTTGGGGTTGACTTGCCTGAAAGCAGAGAGTTACACCGGACCAGCACTCCTGTCCGACCTGAATGCACAGGTGGATCAGTGGCTGACTCCGCACCAACTGGGGATTGGCAAAGTGGTGTGTGACAACGGAAGCAATTTGTTGGCGGCATTGAATTTGGGCAAGTTGACACATGTGCAGTGCATGGCACATGTGTGTAATCTGATCATACAACGCTTTGTGCATAAGTACCCAGGCTTACAGGACGTCCTCAAGCAGGCCAGGAAGGTGTGTGGCCATTTCAGGCGTTCCTACACGCCATGGCGCACTTTTCAGACATTCAGCGCAGAAACAACATTCCAGTGAGGCGCTTGATTTGCGACAGCCCGACACGTTGGAATTCAACACTCCTAATGTTCGATCGCCTGGTCCAACAAGAAAAAGCCGTCAACAAGTATTTGTATGAGCGGGGTGCTAGGACAGCCTCTGCGGAGCTGGAGATTATTTTGCCACGTTACTGGACGCTCATGCGCAATGCCTATAGGCTCATGCGTCCTTTTGAGGAGGTGACAAACCTAGTCAGTCGCACCAAAGGCACCATCAGCGACATCATCCCATTTGCTTTCTTCCTGGAGGGTGCCCTGCGAAGAGTGCTGGATCAGGCCGTAGAGGAGCGTGAAGAGGAAGAGTTGTGGTCACCATCATCAACACCAGAATCAGTCTTATCAGCATCGCTTGCTGGACCTGCAGCAACGCTGGAAGAGGAGTCTGAGGAAGAGGAGTCAGAGGAGAAATGTGGCTTTGAAGAGGAGGAAGACCAACCACAGCAGGCATCCCAGGGTGCTCATTGTCACCTATCTGGTACCCATGATGTTGTACGTGGCTGGGGGGAAGAACAGACCTTTAGTGAGATCAGTGAGGACGAGGAACGGGACATGAGGAGCTCGGCATCCAACCTTGTGCAAATGGGGTCTTTCATGCTGTCGTGCCTGTTGAGGGACCATTGTATAAAAAGGCTGAAGGAGAACAACCTGTACTGGGTGGCTACGCTACTAGACCCCAGTATAAGTATAAAGTGCCTGAAATGTTACCGAATTGCCGGAAGTCGGAAAGGATGCAGCACTTCCAAAATAAATTAAAAAGTATGCTTTACACAGCGTATAATGGTAATGTCACAGCACAACGGGCGATACATTCAACTAAAAAAGGCCTGATGATTGAGATGAACTGCCTTGGGCTAAAAATGGTCCACACGCTGCTGTATTTTATCTCTGAATGCCGGATGACTTGTGTGACTTATCCGCCACCAACTAGGGTTCAAGCTGCAATGTTTTAGTGTACTTTCTGCCTGGGAAACATCAATTTTTCTGGCCGCTGCTACAATACCTAATTTTTCAGGCATGTGTACATGCCTAATTTTTCTGGCCTCTGGTGCTGCACTGTGGCTGCAAAAAACAAAAAGCAAAAAAAAGGCACATACATGTGTCAATTCCCCTTCGTGATCGTTACCTTGTTGTGGTGAAGGGGCTTGCGTATCACAATAAAGCAACCACCTCTATGGGTGTGTTGGCAATGGCAATGTTGGCACACCCCAGATGATAAGGTCGTTGCTTCATTGTGAACAGACCAAAAGCGATCGGCTGGATAATTTTGCATAGAAAAAACATTAATTTTCTTTGTGATCATCTAAGGTGATCATTAAAGCCTACTAGGCCAGCAATGGGCCCACACTGCAGAATCATTGTTTTCTGGGTCATTTAACTATCACTGAACTACCTTAGCACGGCCATAGGCTTTGAAAAACACCTATCCAAACGTGCTCACAAGCACAGTCATGGATTAAACTGATAGGAATAGTACTACTTAACACACCACTCATATCTGGTGGCACAGTACATTGCACGGCGCACGCGCCGTGCCCCAAATTGGAAGTAGCAGGACCAACCAAGCATCTTTTTCCATCTCCCGGTTCCTAAAATCTATTCCATACACGTCCCCTGATAGGGGACATAACAGGGATTAAACTGATAGGAATGGTACTACTTAACACACCTTATAATACTAATAATAATAATACTAGCGGACATAGCAGGGATTAAGCTGATAGGAATAGTACTACTTAACACACCACTCCTATCTGGTGGCACAGTATATTGCACGCACAGTGACCCAAATTGGAAATAGAAGGACCAACCAAGCATCTTTTTCTATCTCCCGATTCCTAAAATCTATTCCATAGACCGGCCCCTGATAGGGGACGTAACAGGGATTAAACTGATAGGAATGGTACTACTTAACACACCTTATTATAATAATAATAATACTAGTGGATGTAACAGGGATTAAACTGATAGGAATAGTACTAATTAACACACCACTCCTATCTGGTGGCACAGTAGATTGCACGTGCAGTGCCCCAAATTGGAAGTAGGAAGACCGACCAAGCATCTTTTTCCATCTCCCGGTTCCTAAAATCGATTCCATGTACACATCCCCTGATAGGGAACGTAACAGGGATTAAACTGATAGGAATAGTACTACTTAACACACCTTATAATAACGCAGAGAGAGGCAACGCAGAGAAAGGAGTCTGAAGAAGAGGAGTCAGAGGAGGAAGGTGGCTTTGAGGAGGTGGAAGACCAAACACAGCAGGCGTCCCAGGGGGCTTGTTGTCACCTTTCGAGGCCCTCTGTGTTGTACGTGTTTGGGTGGAGGAAGAGACCTTCAATGACATCAGTGAGGACAAGGAACGGGACATGGCTAGCTTGGTATCCAACCTTGTGCAAATGGGGAGTTTGCGGTTGTGCAAATGGACTGTTTGTGGTTGTTTGCTTTGCGTTAAACAGGGAGTTTGATCTGTCATAGTTTGGTCTGTCACTGTGAAGCTGACGTAACCCTTACACTACCTGATCGATACAACATCATACCTGATGTTTTAAAGCACGTTATTCCAAACAATTTAGGAATGTTAGGTGATTTATGCCCTTTATGGATTAAAACCCGTCTCTGCGTCAACTACGTAATTTTCCATGGGAGTTTTGCCTAGATCCCCCTCCAGCATGCCACAGTCTAGGTGTTAGTCCCCTTGAAACAACCTTTCCATCACTATTGTGGCCACAAAGAGTCCCTGTGGGTTTTAAAATTCGCCTGCCTATTGAAGTCTATGGCGGTTCACCCATTCGCGAACATTTGTGGAAATTCGCATTCGCGAACGGAAAATTTTATGTTTGCGACATCTCTAGCCCTGAGGCAGGGTAGGAGTTTATGAGCCCTGAGGCAGTCTCTTGCTAATTAAAAGGAGTGCTTATACCCCAAAAAACAAAAAGTTGACAAAAAGCAATGAGGGTCACTTACAAACATTTTTACTCCAGATTTTGCTGTAAAAACGGTAGTAATACTCCATTTTGGGAGTTTTTAAATGTCCATACGACAATATTGTTATGCTCGGGAATTTTTACGCCAAAGTGGCGAGGGAGTGCGCCGGGCCAGAACTCCGGCAAATTTACATTCATTTATGTCTGAAAATAAGTGTTTTAGACATAAAGAGAAGCAAAAACGACTCCAGGTGCACTGATTGCAGGAGGTGTACCTAATATATGACGAGGCGCATGCATTGTCATAAATTAGGCAAATCTTCCAGTAGTGCAGGGGGGAAACAAAGATTGATGTAAAAAGCCGGTCTTTGCAAATGACCCCCAATGTGTTGAAATGCCTCCAGGTCACAGGTAAATCAAAGGTCTTGTAGTGTATTCCGTGCACTATATTAGGTTGATGATTTAGTTTCTCTGTGCTCTTGTACACGGAATCGGATCTAGAGAAGAGCCCCAAACTGTATTTCCTTATTGAAGGCAGGCACACATAAAACAGACGTGCGCACACACAAACCTAACTGCTTGTCACAGCGTCTCCATAGACTGCGCTGGGAATCAGATGACAAGTGGGCTCCTGTCCAACATATTAACTTTGCCCTATCAGTGTCTGCTGCTGGCTTGTAACATAGTCAGTGCAAGGGAGCGTTAATCACTGGAGAGAAGTAGGTACTGTAGGTAGACATGGTGTCCAAATCCCTGTGCTTCGTACTTCTCTCTGTTCTCCTGGCGTATTACATTTATAAACCTCTGCCAGACAACATGGAGGAGAAATGGAAAGTTATGCTGATGGATGCCGCTTCAAGAAGTATTTCACATTTGGTAAGTTTAATGTTTATTAACTGCTGCTGCTTTCCTGTGCTTGAGCTATTTTGTATTTTCAACAGCTTTTCAATGGCATAAGACTATTAGAACGTCTGTAAGCAGGATTTAGGAAATCCTGCAGAATTAGGGTATGCATAATTGTGGTCCGCAATGCACGGGCACCGAACACGGGGAAGCTGCATGCGGATTGCAGACCCATTCACTTAACTAGGCTCCTCGATCTGTCCGTTCCACAAAAAGATAGAACAAGTTCTATCTTTTTGCGGAATGGAAGCACGGAACTGAACACTACAGAACTATTCCATAGCGCTTCCGTGGGGTTTCGTTCCGTGCGTCCGTTTCGCACCACACTGCATCTCCGGATTTGCGGACCCATTCAAGTGAATAGGTCCGCATTTGTTATGCGGAATGCACACGGCTGGTGACCCGTGTATTGCAGAACCGCTGTATGCGGTCCGCAACACGGGCACGGAGCCCTTACGTTCGTGTGAAAGAGGCCTTAATGGGAGGAAATCTGTTAATGATGTCACCTTGTGTCCAAGTCAATACCTAGAGATACACCGGTGCTTACCGCTCTTTTTACATGATTCTGTGCTGTACCTATGCAATGAAATCTTGGCTATGTATGTGTACAACAGCAGCTTCTGTAGCAAACCTCTTCTACCCCTCCTTATGTAAATAGTGAGCTGAATTAGAGAATATTTTACGGCCAGTCCTGGGAACACAATAGCAAAAGCTTATTCGCCTTTCATCTGGATAACAGAGGCATTTTCTTAAACCTAAAATGTATTCATCTTTTACTTTATTTTTTTACAAAATGGAGGAAATACTTCCCTTGACAAGTGGAGTGTTGCTGGATTCCACAGCAGCTAATGTATTTATTTTACTCACTTATATATCACAAACATATTCTGCAGTGCATTATAGATATTACCATAACTCTGTCCCTAGTGGGGCTCACAACTTAATTTCCCTTGGGCCCACCAGAAGAAATGACTCCCACCCTCTGTGCCTACAGAACCAAAAGGGTCCTATTTTATTAGGGGCCAATTATTGTCAGAGCTTGAGCCCACCAGGGGACCCTCTGGTACTCTGGTGTGCCAGTCTAACCCTGCCAATCAGTACAGTGGGATGCGAAAGTTTTGTTAATCGTCATAATTTTCCTGTATAAATCGTTGGTTGTTACAATAAAAAATGTCAGTTAAATATATCATATAGGAGACACACACAGTGATATTTGAGAACTGAAATTAAGTTTATTGGATTTACAAAAAAATGTGCTATAATTGTTTAAACAAAATTAGGCAGGTGCATAAATTTGGGCACTGTTGTCATTTTATTGATTCCAAAACCTTTAGAACTTATTATTGGAACTCAAATTGGCTTGGTAAGCTCAGTGACCCCTGACCTACATACACAGGTTAATCCAATTATGAGAAAGAGTAGTTAAGGGGGTCAATTGTAAGTTTCCCTCCTCTTTTAATTTTCTCTGAATAGTAGCAACATGGGGGCCTCGAAACAACTCTCAAATGACCTGAATACAAAGAATGTTCACCATCATGGTTTAGGGGACGGATACAGAAAGCTGTCTCAGAGATTTCAGCTGTCTGTTTCCACAGTTAGGAACATATTGAGGAAATGGAAGACCACAGACTCAGTTCAAGTTAAGGCTCGAAGTGGCAGACCAATAAACATCTCGGATAGACAGAAGCGACGAATGGTGAGAACAGTCAGAGTCAACCCACAGACCAGCACCAAAGACCTACAACATTATCTTGCTGCAGATGGAGTCACTGTGCATCGTTCAACCAGTCGGCGCACTTTATACAAGGAGATGCTGTATGCGAGAGTGATGTAGAGGAAGCCTTTTCTCCGCCCACACCACAAAAAGTGCCGCTTGAGGTGGGATAAAGCACATTTGGACAAGCCTGCTTCATTTTGGAATAAGGTGCTGTGGACTGATGAAACTAAAATTTTGTTATTTGGCCATAACAAGGGGCGTTATGCATGGAGGAAAAAGAACACAGCATTCCAAGAAAAACACCTGCTACCTACAGTAAAATATGGTGGTGGTTCCATCATGCTGTGGGGCTGTGTGGCCAGTGAAGGGACTGGGAATCTTGTCAAAGTTGAGGGACGCATGGATTCCACTCAGTATCAGAAGATTCTGGAGACCAATGTCCAGGAATCATGGACAAAGCTGAAGCTGCGCCGGGGCTGGATCTTTCAACAAGACAACGACCCTAAACACTGCTTAAAATCCACTAAGGCATTTATGCAGAGGAACAAGTACAACGTTCTGGAATGGCCATCTCAGTCCCCAGACCTGAATATAATTGAAAATCTGTGGTGTGACTTAAAGAGAGCTGTCCATGCTCAGAAGCCATCAAAACTGAATGAACTAAAGATGTTTTGTAAAGAGGATTGGTCCAAAATACCTTCAACCAGAATCCAGACTCTCATTGGAACCTACAGGAAGTTTTTAGAGGCTGTAATTTCTGCAAAAGGAGGATCTACTAAATATTGATTTCATTTCTTTTTTGTGGTGCCCAAATGTATGCACCTGCCTAATGTTGTTTAAACAATTATAGCACACTTTCTCTAAATCCAATAAACTTAATTTCACTTCTCAAATATCACTGTGTGTTTCCTATATGATATATTTAACTGACATTTTTTATCGTAACAACCAACTGATTTATACAGGAAAATCATGACGATTAACAGGGTTGCCCAAACTTTCGCATCCCACTGTATGTCTTTGGAGTGTGGGAGGAAACACAGGGAGAACATACAGGGGCACTTTTAGGGCAGTGCTACACGGTGACTCTGGCGTAACTATAGGGGTTTATGAGCCCTGAGGCAGTCTCTTGCTAATTAAAAGGAGTGCTTATACCCCAAAAAACAAAAAGTTGACAAAAAGCAATGAGGGTCACTTACAAACATTTTTACTCCAGATTTTGCTGTAAAAACGGTAGTAATACTCCATTTTGGGAGTTTTTAAATGCCCATACGACAATATTGTTATGCTCGGGAATTTTTACGCCAAAGTGGCGAGGGAGTGCCGGGGGCCAGAACTCCGGCAAATTTACATTCATTTATGTCTGAAAATAAGTGTTTTAGACATAAAGAGAAGCAAAAACGACTCCAGGTGCACTGATTGCAGGAGGTGTACCTAATATATGACGAGGCGCATGCATTGTCATAAATTAGGCAAATCTTCCAGTAGTGCAGGGGGGAAACAAAGATTGATGTAAAAAGCCGGTCTTTGCAAATGACCTCCAATGTGTTGAAATGCCTCCAGGTCACAGGTGAATCAAAGGTCTTGTAGTGTATTCTGTGCACTATATTAGGTTGATGATTTAGTTTCTCTGTGCTCTTGTACACGGAATCGGAGAAGAGCCCCAAACTGTATTTCCTTATTGAAGGCAGGTACACATAAAACAGACGTGCGCACACACAAACCTACCTGCTTGTCACAGCGTCTCCATAGACTGCGCTGGGAATCAGATGACAAGTGGGCTCCTGTCCAACATATTAACTTTGCCCTATCAGTGTCTGCTGCTGGCTTTTAACATAGTCAGTGCAAGGGAGCGTTAATCACTGGAGAGAAGTAGGTACTGTAGGTAGACATGGTGTCCAAATCCCTGTGCTTCGTACTTCTCTCTGTTCTCCTGGCGTATTACATTTATAAACCTCTGCCAGACAACATGGAGGAGAAATGGAAAGTTATGCTGATGGATGCCGCTTCAAGAAGTATTTCACATTTGGTAAGTTTAATGTCTATTAACTGCTGCTGCTTTCCTGTGCTTGAGCTATTTTGTATTTTCAACAGCTTTTCAATGGCATAAGACTATTAGAACGTCTGTAAGCAGGATTTAGGAAATCCTGCAGAATTAGGGTATGCATAATTGTGGTCCGCAATGCATGGGCACCGACCGCGGGGAAGCCGCATGCGGATTGCAGACACATTCACTTGACTAGGCTCCTCGATCTGTCCGTTCCACAAAAAGATAGAACAAGTTCTATCTTTTTGCGGAATGGAAGCACGGAACGGAACATTACAGAACTACTCCGTAGCGCTTCCGTGGGGTTTCGTTCCGTGCGTCCGTTTCGCACCACACTGCATCTCCGGATTTGCGGACCCATTCAAGTGAATAGGTCCGCATTTGTTATGCGGAATGCACACGGCTGGTGACCCGTGTATTGCAGAACCGCCGTATGCGGTCCGCAGCACAGGCACGGAGTCCTTACGTTCGTGTGAAAGAGGCCTTAATAGGAGGAAATCTGTTAATGATGTCACCTTGTGTCCAAGTCAATACATAGAGATACACTGGTGCTTACCGCTCTTTTTACGTGATTCTGTGCTGTACCTTTGCAATGTAATCTTGGCTATGCATATGTATGTGTACAACAGCAGCTTCTGTAGCAAACGTCTTCTACCCCTCCTTATGTAAATAGTGAGCTGAATTAGAGAATATTTTACGGCCAGTCCTGGGAACGCAATAGCAAAAGCTTATTCGCCTTTCATCTGGATAACAGAGGCATTTTCTTAAACCTAAAATGTATTCATCTTTTACTTTATTTTTTTACAAAATTGAGGAAATGCTTCCCTTGACAAGTGGAGTGTTGCTGGATTCCACAGCAGTAAATGTATTTATTTTACTCACTTATCCTCTGGTGTGCCAGTCTAACCCTGCCAATCAGTATGTCTTTGGAGTGTGGGAGGAAACACAGGGAGAACATACAGGGGCACTTTTAGGGAAGTGCTACACGGTGACTCTGGCGTAACTATAGGGGTCGCAGTGCATCTTATAAAGGGAATACTAGTGAGCGCTTCCATAATGGAAGCGCTTATTAGTCTGCAGGAGGAGGGGGACAGAAGAGCCTCCTCCTGCTCGCTCTTCTCAGGGTCGGCGCTGCTGTGTCCTGGCTGCCTGCAGCGTCAGGACGCAGAGAGCGCACTCTGACCTGACGCTGCAGAAGGTCAGGTGACTGCAGCGCAGGCCCTGAGAAGACAGCCAGGACAGGGAGAGTGGAGGCAGGAGAGGTAAGTTACTTTATTATTTTACATATTGAGGTCTAATGGGGGGTCTGGAGAGGTCTAATGGGGGGGTCAGATATGGGGGGTCTGGAGCTCTAATAGGGGTCTGGAGGTCTGATATGTGGGTCTGGAGGTCTGATATGGGGGTCTTATCTGAGGTCTGATCAGAGGTCACAATAACGCCTGTACAAGTGTCATAGACGCCTGTTCAGGCCATTTTACTCCCTGGAAAAAGTCTAAGGCGTACCTATACGCCTTAGACTTTTCCCTGCTATTCATCAGCACAGTGAGCACTGTGAACGGCGAGGGCAGCGCAGCGAGGCTGCTGCCTGAAACAGCCAATGACAAAGCTCCTTACACTAAGGAGCTTAGTGATTGGTCAGTTTAAGTGGGCTGCTGGAGGCTTATGGCACACCGCTCTGAAGTGAGAAAAGGAGGCGCACGCAATCATCACTGGCGGAGTAAGTGGCCTTGCTGTAGCGCCTTGTTTTAACTTGTTCAGCCTCACTGTCCTCACATGCAGTATGAGCCTAATCCGGCTATGAACAGATATGAATACGTCATGTGAGTTATGGCGGTGCTCGTCCGCGTTGTGCGCCCTGTCAGGGACCAGCCCTGCTAGTAGTAACTTTCAGTAACTAACTCCACAGTTCGCACAGGTTACCCATAAGTGACGGGCGGCAGCATGGGGAGTGTTGTGTCACCTGACAAGTCGTTTCAGTTTCCCGCCCATATCTGTAGTGTACAGCTCCTAATGTGCGGGCAGCGTGCGTCATGAGGACTGAGGAGTACAGTACAGCTGTTACCCATAGCAACCGGAGACAGCCTGTTCTGTAATTAGAGGAAGCAGCCACAGTCTGTTCATAAGTCATAACCCCATCAAACACATTACCCCCAGAACAGTGCCAATCTGTCACACTGTCTGGCAGATTGGCACTGTTCTGGGGGTAATGTGGCTGATAGGGTTATGACTTATGAACAGACTGTGGCTGCTTCCTCTAATTACAGAACAGGTGGTCTCCGGTTGCTATGGGTAACAGCTGTACTGTACTCCTCAATGACGCACGCTGCCTGCACTATAGGAAGCTGGCTGCTGCCCCATGGTTACTTGATGGGCCTTCAGGGCCTAATATGGCTACTGTTCTGCCTGGGGGCCAGACATGTTACCCTCCTGGATTCTCCGGGGCACACTCTATTGCAGGGGACCCCGGCCAGATGGTGATTGAGGTGCCCTTGATGGTGAATGGGTGCTAAGTGCTTATGCGGCTGGGCCCCTGACTTAGGTATTGTCATGACGTCAGCACCTTGTTGGTGCAAAATGTTGAGAATGGTAGTTGTATGAAGTTAGAAGTAGGAGGCAGGTTTAAATCCAACTGTAAACTTTACTATAACCAGGTTCTTGATAACAGATTCCATCCAGTAATAAAACAGTATCTGGTATACATGCAAGTTGAATGTGATGAATCCCATTAACAGGCTGTGCTGGTAGTAATGTGTCAGGCTAGGGTAGTTAGTTATGTACTCACTGATATTCAGCTCCTTAATCTGGTTCTGTTTCTCCAGTTCTTTAACGGTGAGGCTGCCAGAAGCTAATAAGTCTTTCATCTTGAATCCAAAGGTCCTTAAAGACTGATAGAACGGCTGTTGTTCTTTGTATCTTGATCCACTATTTCTCCCTTGAACTGACTTGCATTAAATAAACCTAGTAGCTGCACTCCTACTTCTCCTCTCAACTCCCTAATTAGGCCTGAATTGCACTATATATACTGTGGTGCTACCCCCATCTAGTAGTGAGATGTATGAGGTGCACCTGACAGCCTGGTAAATAGGGATTTCACATAATAATACAATGCAGCATGAAATTACAGAAGACAACCAAAAACTTTTGCAATTCCCACATAAGCTAGTGGGATGCTGCAAGAATATCTACATCAGAGAGGAGTCGCCACTGGATGTAAGAGGTACATACAGTCCTGATCAAAAGTTTAAGACCACTTTAAAAATGGGAAGAAATATATTTAGCATGGCTGGATCTTAACAAGGTTCCAAGTAGAGCTTCAACATGCAACAAGAAGAAATGGGAGTGAGACAAAACATTTTTTGAACATTCAATTTAATGAAAACAACAAATAAACTGAAACAGGGTGTTTTTCAGCTGATCAAAACCCCCCCCAAAACAGAAATCCAACTTCCAAACATGAACTCAGTAATGAGTAGCTCCGCAGTTATTGTTTATCACTACCAAAATTCGTTTCGGCATGCTTGATGCAAGCGTTTCCATGAGGTGAGTGGGAACATTTCTCCAAGTGGAGAAGATTGCCGCACGAAGGCCATCTACTGTCTGGAACTGTTGTCCATTTTTGTAAACTTCGCTTGCCATCCATCCCCCAAAGGTTCTCAATTGGATTTAGATCAGGGGAACACGCAGGATGGGCCAAAAGAGTGATGTTATTCTCTTGGAAGAAGTCCTGCGGGCATTGTGTACTGTAGAAAAACCCAGTCGTTACCACACAGACGAGGGCTCTCAGTCATGAGGAATGCTCTCTGCAACATCTGGACATAGCCAGCGGCCGTTTGACGCCCCTGCACTTCCTGAAGCTCCAGTGTTCCACTGAAGGAAAAAGCACCCCAGACCATTATGGCGCCCCCTCCAATGTGGCGCGTAGAAAACATCTCAGGTGGGATCTGCTTGTCATGTAACGTTGAAAACCATCAGGACCATCAAGGTTAAATTTTATTCTCATCAGAGAATAAAACTTTCTTCCACCTTTTGAATGTCCCATGTTTGGTGCTCTCTTGCAAAGTCCAAAGGAGCAGTTGTGTGGCGTTCAAGGAGACAAGGTCTTTGAAGACGTTATTTTGTTTTTGAAGCCCTTCAGTCTCAGATGCCGGCTGATGGTTATGGGGCTGCAGTCAGCACCAGTAAGGGCCTTAATTTGGGTCAAGGATCGTCCAGTGTCTTGACGGACAGCCAATTGGATCCTCCAGCTCAGTGCTGATAACATTTTTGTTGGGTGTTCCATTTGACTTTTTTGTTCCAAAACCCTCAGGATCATTTAAGAAATTCCAAATTACTGTCTTACTGCGTCCCACCTCAGCAGCGATGGCGCACTGTGAGAGACCCTGCTTATGCAGTTCAACAACCCGATCACGTTCAAAAAGGGAGAGTTTTTTTGCCTTTGCCATCACAACGTGTGACTACCTGATAGAAAATGACAATGACTCCACATTTTTGCACAGATTTGGCCTATGTGGTCCTAAAATTTGGATCAGCTGAAAAAAAGCCTGTTTCAGTTTAATTGTTATTTTCAATTAATTGAATGCTCAAAAAATGTTTTGTCTCACTCTCATTTCTTCTTGTTGCATGTTGAAGCTCTACTTGGAACCTTGTTAAGATCCAACAATGTAAAATATGATTTTTTTTTGCCATTTTTCAAGTGGTCTTAAACTTTTGATCAGGACTGTATGTTGTAAAGCTCTGTTTGCTGTGTATTAGTGGCAAAATAAAAATATATATTCGTCGTTCAGCGTTGCACTTATATGTTGAAAAGCCTTGTGTAGTAGAAAAGTGGAAAAAAATAAGGGCCTATTTGCCATTCAGCGGTGCAGTTATATGCGGTAAAGCCCTTTTTGTGGTATGGACCGTATTACGTAGTGGTGATATTTTTTCAATGAAACAGGGAAAATTGATTGGTGATTGTAGACTTTCTGGTATGAACCGAATTTCATTATCCTTTCATTGGTGACATTTTTTATTTCAAACATGTTTTTTTTTCTGGAAAACTGATGGGTGATTGTAGACCTCCTTTTGCTGTATGGACCGAATTACGTTGGCGTGGGTCCTGCAGTAAACATAATGAAGACGCTGATGACAACAAAGCAGCAGACTTTGCCTTTACCATTGTAACGGATCTCCTGGCACCCCGACTGGGTACCTCCGTCAATAGATGCTCCTAGTGCTTTCCGAGGACTCCAAGCACTCCACCGTACGCACTGCAGACCCCACGAACCGCCGCAGCTTGGTTGGGGTCTCACCGTCCTCCACCCACGCTAGACCTAAAACCAGGCTTCAGCTTCCAGTGGGTGAACCTCTCCTACATCCAGAGAGCAGGAGCCATGAACAAGCTCTTACAAGAGCTTATACTCAGGGGAGTATTGTGATATAGCAATCCCCAAGAGTGTAGTTATCGCATTCCCCAAACATGAGCCAAAACTTCATGAAGGTATAAAGCAGCATCTTTATTTTAACACACAAGCATTTTATACACATCTTCCAACAAGGTTACCACCCACAGGGTTTTGTAAAAACAGCCAATAACCACGTACAATACACTCAGACACTCCCACACAAAATCCTCCCCTTTGCCCATGATAGAATTACCTCACACTGGGTTGATGCAATCATAACAGGCAGGCAAATGCACAATATCCTCTGTCCTGGAGACAACCGAGAAGTAATTCAATTATCTCTCAGGACAAAGGACATCGCCAATACACACAGAGAGACAATGGAACAGACCTCCCTACTCAACGTATACAATGTCCCACCCTTTTCAATACACATAGACATTTAACATCCCAAAATGGCACGAATTAGACCAGGGGTTCAAGTTAGTCCAAGTCCTTTGTGAACAAAGGAGGCCTGGCTGATGAGAGGGCCCATAATCCTGGGGCAAGAGGCTAGTAGCCAGGCCCCTCCAAAACCCAGTGGCGAGGTTGGTTTCGCCACAACCATCTATTCACAATTAAATCAAGCAGCTTCACTAAGTTGAAAATATTCATGTGTTTTTATCTGCTCCGTCTGCATTTGATCTCAGGAGAGCCTCTGCTTTGGAGTCCAAGTCCAGTTTCTTAAGACCAAGGGTTCCATCAGACTTGTGCATAACATTCTTGTTCTCTGTGCAAAGCCATAACAAAAGGACTCCGTAGGCATTCACATCAGAGGAAGCTGAAGCTGGTTGTCCCGATTTTAATTCAGAAGCAGTAAACAGCGGGAAGCAAATAGAGGTGGCTGAACTCCACTGCACTGTATTTCTTGTGAAGTCAATGTCTCCAGCAACGCCCCTCTCGCGATTTACAGCAAATACATTATTTTCATGTAGAGACGCAAGAATTATGTTGGAGGCATGTAGTGTATGCAAGCCATGAGCGACCCCTCTCATCTCTCTCACGTTGTTCTGCACCTGGTTTGCCTTGGCAAATGGAGTCACACAGGGGAGGAACTGCTCCGTGTCCTTCAGCAAGAAATCTAATACTGGCTTTCTCCACGACAACTCAACCATGGTGACCAACAACGGAAAGAACATGGTGTCGGCGCTGCATCAAGGAGGGCTGAGCCAATCGCCCTGCATGGCACACATGTTCAATCTGGTTGTCTAGCTGTTCCTAAAGTCTTCCACCCATCTGCAAGACATCCTAAAAATGGCAAGGAAACTTTGCACGCGCTTCAGCCACTCGTACACCGCAAAGCACACCATCCTTGAGCTGCAGCAGCAGAACTGCATCCCCCAACATAGGCTGATATGCAACGTTTCTACTCGTTGGAATTCCACTCTCCATATGTTGGACTGACTATACGAACAGAGGCAATAAACGATTTCTTGATGAGCCAAGCGGACAGGAGTACCCTCCTGTGTAACTTCAATGTCAGCCAGTGGCAGCTCATGCGTGACACCTGCCGTTTGCTCAGGCCGGTTGAGGAGGCCACGTTATTTGTCAGTCACCAGGACTACGGGATGAATGATTTCATTACACTGCTTCATGTCCTGAAACAGATGCTGATAAATATGTCTGGTCAGGGGACTGGAGACATGGTGCCTACATCTCATGGCTACATCAGCCCTGTGGAGGCTGAACTGGAATAGGAGGAGGAGGACATTGGAGCACAAGTAATGTGTAGCAAAATAGGTGGTTTTTCTACACAGGTAACAGGAGAGGAGGAGCAGCCAGAGGAGCTACAGGGCGATGAGGAAGACGAAGTAGAGGATCCATACACACCGTGGCAGTATGCAGTGGAGATGAAGGCAGGGAGTCCCTATGAGTCACTTGAGCAAATGGCCCGCTGCATGCTCACTTGTTGTTGTGTAGTGACAGACGAAATGTCACCATTCTGCAGAGGGATGACTTCTGGCTCTCCACCTTGTTGGACCCCCGCTACCGGTCCAAAATTGGGGCTTTTTTTACACCCGCTGAGAGGGAGGACAAACTGAACTACTATAGAGACATACTATGTAGTCAGTTGGCCACTGCCTATCTGTGCCATTGTCCATCCTCTCACAGGTCTGACCAGGGGGGCCCTCTGTGCTCACTTTTCACTGCCATGGCTGCTGTGGAGGGGTGACAGGAGCAGTAACAGCTCCATCAGAACCAGCCTGAGTCTAGAGTTGCTGATGAGCAACTTTCATTACCCGCATAGTGAAGAAACTACTCACAAGCAGCTAGACATACAGCAGAACCTGAAACAGCAGTGGTGGCATACTTGTTGTGCACCCTTTCAGCCATCTGTCAGGGTCACGTACACACACAAGCAGGGGGGAGGATAGTGACCACTGCACTCCACCCTCACCCCTGGCCCTGCCTACTTGCCTCGCAAGTCCTAATGACAGGGGACAACTGGACGGCAGTCCCTAGCTTAAAATACGTTCTGGGAAGACAGACAAGACGAACAACGGATAGTGAAAGGACCTCGTCAAAACCAAGAATGCGACGAAGTACAAATGGAGTAAGCAAAGAATAGTCAGGAGATGCCGGGGTAAAATACCAGACTGTCGGTATAACCAGGAAAAAGAAGGGGGGGGGTGAACTCTATTTTCCTTCTGTCCCCTTACCAATACCAAGAAACCCCTTCAAATAAGGACACTGACACTGCTTTTATTTTAACCACTTTATTGTTGTTGGGTGGTAATCAGCCACAGCTAATTATTCAAATGGCAAAACCATAAACATCAGAACCATGCGATTTACCAGCTGCTGGTCTCCCAGCGGGCAGTTCCGCCCATTTGCCTCCAACACCTCTCCGTTGTATTAACCTGCCTCCAGCTGTAAGTTGCAAATTCAACCAGGCATGTACCTTGCCCACATAAAAGATTCCAACCGCAACCACATACAGTCCTGATCAAAAGTTTAAGACCACTTGAAAAATGGCAAAAAATCTTATTTTACATTGTTGGATCTTAACAAGGTTCCAAGTAGAGCTTCAACATGCAACAAGAAGAAATAAGAGTGAGACAAATCATTTTTTGAGCATTCAATTAATTGAAAATAACGATTAAACTGAAACAGGCTGTTTTTCAGCTGATCCAAATTGTAGGACCACATGCCTTTAAAAGGCCAAATCTGTGCAAAGATGTGGATTCATTGTCATTTTCTGTCAGGTAGTCACACGTTGTGATGGCAAAAGCAAAAAAACTCTCCCTTTTTGAATGTGTGCAGTTTGTTGAACTGCATAAACAGGGTCTCTCACAGCGCGCCATCGCTGCTGAGGTGGGAAGCAGTAAGACAGTAATTTGGAATTTCTTAAATGATCCTGAGGGTTATGGAACAAAAAAGTAAAGTGGAAGACCCCAGAAAATGTCTTCACTGCTGAGCAGGAGGATCCAATTGGCTGTCCGTCAAGACACTGGACGATCCTCGACCCAAATTAAGGCCCTTACTGGTGCTGACTGCAGCCCCATAACCATCAGACGGCATCTGAGACTGAAGGGATTCAAAAACAAAAAACGTGTTCAAAGACCTCGTCTCCTTGAACGCCGCAGAACTTCTCGTTTGGACTTTGCAAGAGAGCACCAAACATGGGACATTCAAAGGTGGAAGAAAGTTTTATTCTCTAATGAGAAAAAAATGTAACTTTGATGGTCCTGATGGTTTCCAACGTTACTGGCATGACAAGCAGATCCCACCAGAGATGTTTTCTACGCGCCACAGTGGAGGGGGCGCCATAATGGTCTGGGGTGCTTTTTCCTTCAGTGGAACAATGGAGCTTCAGGAAGTGCAAACGGCCGCTGGCTATGTCCAGATGTTGCAGAGAGCATTCCCCATGACTGAGGGCCCTCGTCTGTGTGGTAACGACTGGGTTTTTCTACAGTACACAATGCCCGCAGGACAAGGGACTTCTTCCAGGAGAATAACATCACTCTTTTGGCCCATCCTGCGTGTTCCCCTGATCTAAATCTAATTGAGAACCTTTGGTGATGGATGGCAAGGGAAGTTTACAAAAATGGACAACAGTTCCAGACAGTAGATGGCCTTCGTGTGGCCGTCTTCACCACTTGGAGAAATGTTCCCACTCACCTCATGGAAACGCTTGCATCAAGCATGCCAAAACGAATTTTGGTAGTGATAAACAATAACTGCGGAGATACTCATTACTGAGTTCACGTTTGGAAGTTGGATTTCTGTTTTGGGGGGGTTTCATTTTTTTTTGGAGGTGTGGTCCTAAACTTATGATCAGCTGAAAAACAGCCTGTTTTAGTTTTTTCGTTGTTTTCATTAAATTGAATGTTTTGTTTCACTCCCATTTCTTCTTGTTGCATGTTGAAGCTCTACTTGGAACCTTGTTAAGATCCAGCCATGCTAAATATGTTTTTTTGCCATTTTTCAAGTGGTTTTAAACTTTTGATCAGGACTGTATGAAGCCCCAAAATTGAAAATTATAAACCTAACTGCCAACTTCAAGGGATGGAGGGAGGCAGACAGCGCTTCCGCTCAAAGAGGGAGAGAAGAGGCGGAACAGGGGCTTATTTGTCCTGCTAGACGCCCGCCTCCTCCCCTTAAACCGGATGCCAGCATTACCCCATATTAACCCTAGCCTGCATCCACTAAACAGGGGGCCAGGGGTAACCCATAACAAAGGTAGGGGAGGGGACCACCAGTCCCTGCCCACCCTCCCTAAACTGTCGGGTGGCCACCAGGAGAGTAATACGGTGCCACAGGAATAAGAAAGAACAGGTCAGGTTACAAGCCGAAGGTCAAGCCAAGAGGTCACGTCAGTAACAAAGAGCAAGCAGAAGCGGGTCAAAAAAAGGCACAGGTCAATTCCAGATAGCGCAGGTAACTCTATAGTAGATAGCCTTGGACAATTAATCACAGGCATCCTGTGGCTAGCAGGTTGCCTGTGTATATACTGAAGAGGAGAGGTCATGTGATGTGGCCAGCACCACATGACCTCCCACCATGTCTGAAGCCAAGCGCCGAGTGGCCAGCTCGGCGCTCAGCCCCTTATACGTTACTATGGGGATGCCGGCCGCATAGAGAGGAAGCGTGCGGCCGGACGCGCTCTGCCCCCATTGCCCCAGCAACCGTGTATGCCGCCGTGTTACACCAGGGCGCCGGCGGTGCAGGAGAGGGGAGGCATTGAAGATCCACTATACTACTGGACAGCCAAACTGGATTTGTGGCCGCAACTGTCTGAGTTTGCCCTGGAAAAGCTGTCCTGCCCAGCCAGTAGTGTGTCATCAGAGTGGGTATTTAGTGCTGCAAAGGCCATAGTTATCCCAAGGAGAACTTGCCTGTCCACCCTAGATGTGGAGAGACTGGCTTTTTGCCAAGATGAATCAGGCGTGGATCAGGCAGGATTTCCCCCCACCAATGCCTGATGCATCAGACTAGATCATCCATGGTGCCACACTAACACTTTGACAAAAGAGACTGGTTTCTTCTGGTAACCTGCCTCAGCTAGTATTCTGATGCTGCCATCTGCCTGATGCCACATATGTGATGCCAAGTGCTCCTTACAACCACCATCATCAGCGGGTACTGTTATTGCTACCCACCTCCGCACTCTGTCACTGGGTCACTCTGTGGTCTCCTAATGCTGCTACTACCTCCACAATATGTCACCTTGCCACTCTGTGGTCTCCTCATGCTGCTGCTTCCTCCACAATATGTCACATTGCCACTCTGTGCAGTCCTGATGCTGCTACTACCTCCACACTATGTCACCTTGCTACTCTGTGGTCTCCTGATGCTGCAGCCACCTCCACACTATGTCACCTTGCCACTCTGTGGCCTCCTGATGCTGCTGACACCTCCACACTATGTCATTGGGCCATGTGGCCTCCTCATGCTGCTTTTACCTCACCACTATGTCATATGGCCACCCTGTGGACTCCTCATGCTGTTCCCACCCTCCCCACTTCATGACTGGGCCACTATTTAGCCTTTTTGGCTTGGCTGACATCATCATTTATTTAACCCTTCTGATCTGTCAGAAGGAAGGAAAAAATAAACACAATGGATCCTAAATGTGTAGCAGCTGTAAGGCCTGTATGGTCCCATTAGAATTGGCTTATGATTTGGTAGACAAAAGCATGAGTGAGTACAAAACACAGAAGACATGTAAATGGTCTGTTCACGTGTCATCTCTGGGTTGGATCCACTCCTGTTATTTTTGGCATTACCAATACTGATGGATTACTGACTGAATGCTGACCGAGTGAAGGTAGATTCTCCACAGACAGGATCCATTTTTTGTGGGTTATTGTTTTAACGGATCAGAGGAAGGGCAAAATAATCAGGGACGTCAACACAAACTTGCTGCTGACACCTTCTCCACTCTGTTGGAGGGGCTCTACTTCTATAAGCATTTAATAGAACAGGTTCTATAGACATCTATGTGGAATCAGCTGACGATGGTGTAAAAGGAGTGGTCTTCTGCTTGGCGCTAACATCGAGTTCATACTTCAGTATTTGGTCAGTTTTGGCCGCGTGACTGCCCAAATAAGTGAAGTGTTCTGTGATTCTAAGAGCGACACTTGTCATTTGCATGTCATACAGACACACAGTATTATTTCACTACCAAAGCAAACTCTCTATGCATGTTACTGCAAGGCACAGTGTTCAATACCACTATAAATGCTCTCTGCAGCCAGGGTATAAACATTTTCAACACGATTCGCCGCAAATATATTCAGATCGATCCACTTTTCTTTTTTCTTTTTTTTTTGGGCTAACCAAATTTTTTTAAAATTTACTCATCTTAACATTTACCATTTGACTGCCCTAGACCACCATAGATCCTTGCATCAACCCACTCAAGTATGCTGTGATTGGCTGCACTGCCTTGTACCAACAGAAATCCTTAGATTAACCCCTTTACTGTCCTATAGCACAAGGTATGCTGATATTATTATCTTAATGCCTTAAAATACCAGGAATTCTGGCATTAACTCCTTCAATGCCCTAAACCACCAGGATTATTGACATTAATCCTTTTTCTATTTTAGATCACCAGGGATGCTTACACTAACACCATAGATCACCAGGCATATAGACATTAACTTTGTCACTGCCATAGGCCCTAAGGGATACAGACTTTGACTCTTTTACTACCTTACTTCACCAGGGGTGCAGCCATTAACTCTCATTTACTGTTGTATACACGGCCAGGAATGTAGCCTTTCGCCCACTTCAGTGCCCTAGATCAGGGGTAGGTAACCTCCGGCTCCCAGCTGTTGTGAAACTACAATTCCCAGCATGCTCCATTCATTTCTATGAGAGTTCTTGGAAGAGCAGAGCAAGTATGCATACTGGGAGTTGTAGTTTCACAACAGCTGGGAGCTGGAGGTTGCCTACCCCTGCCCTAGATCATCAGGGATATAGACAATAACCTTCACTGCACTAGACCTGAATGCCTTTTAATACCATATGTCTGGATATTTTGTGACCTTGTAGATCTGACTTTTTGAACTTAATATGTTGCCTGGTGTGTTCAACAATGTAGAACCCCATACAGAGGAATACATTACTTGCTACTGGGGATGTCACCTTTTTTTCTGTTATTTTAACAATCTTTATGTCTTTGACCTGTGTGAGCATTGGCATTAGCAGAGTCTACTTAGCCTCTGTAGCTTTATCAAGAAGTTCTATTATTCCTACTCTTTCCATACCTGCTCATTTACAATAAAAGGGGACTGGAGTACTGTCCCATTTTGCATACTAAGCTTTATGGATTGTCACCAAATTATGATGCACAGTAACCTAAGTGTTTAAAATTATGGGATTTAGAATAAGAATGACTAACCCCTAACATTGTTTTGTTAGTTGTTTTTAAATCATTGTTATATACATGAAGGTGTATATACTGTATTTTAACCCTAAGGCCTCTTTCACACTTGCGTTGTCCGGATCCGGCGTGTACTCCACTTGCCGGAATTACACGCCGGATCCGGAAAAACGCAAGTGTACTGAAAGCATTTGAAGACGGATCCGTCTTCAAAATGCTTTCAGTGTTACTATGGCACCCAGGACGCTATTAAAGTCCTGGTTGCCATAGTAGTAGTGGGGAGCGGGGGAGCGGTATACTTACCATCCGTGCGGCTCCCGGGGCGCTCCAGAATGACGTCAGAGCGCCCCAGGCGCATGGATGACGTGTACATGCGATCACGTGATCCATGCGCTTGGGGCGCCCTGACGTCACTCTGGAGCGCCCCGGGAGCCGCACGGATGGTAAGTATGCTGCTCCCCCGCTCCCCGCTACACTTTACCATGGCTGCCAGGACTTTAGCGTCCCAGCAGCCATGGTAACCATTGAGAAAAAGCTAAATGTCGCATCCGGCAATGCGCCGAAACGACGTTTAGCTTAAGGCCGGATCCGGATCAATGCCTTTCAATGGGCATTCATTCCGGATCCGGCCTTGCGGCAAGTGTTCCGGATTTTTGGCCGGAGCAAAAAGCGCAGCATGCTGCGCTATTTGCTGCGGCCAAAAAACGTTCCGTTCCGGAACGGAAGACATCCTGATGCATCCTGAAGGACGGACTGTCCATTCAGAATGCATTAGGAAAATCCTGATCAGTATTCTTCCGGCATAGAGCCCCGACGACGGAACTCTATGCCGGAAGACTATAACGCAGGTATGAAAGAGCCCTTAGGCTACATTTTTTTTTTTTTTCAATTTTCAATTTTCTTCCCTATTTTCCTTGAGCTGTAACTATTTTATATTCCCAGTCACATAGCTGTATGAGGGCTTAAGTTTTGCAGGACAAGTTGTACTTTCCAATACCATCATTAATTATGGCATAAAATGGGGTGGATTTGGGAAAAAAACAATTCCTCCACAGTTTTACTGGTTTTGTTCCACAGCGTTTTGTTTATGGCAAAAACTGACCCATACCCTTTATTCTCTGGTTCAGTACAATTACAACGATACCCCATATGTATAGGTTCCTTATATCTAAATAGTGTAAAAATAAATTTAAATTTTAATATAAATATATATATATATATATATATATATATATATATATATATTTTTTTAGCACCATATTCTGACCCTAATAACTTTTTTATACTTATGTCTACTGAGCTGTTTAGGGGCTCATTTTTTGCGGAACAATCTGTAGATTTTATTGATAATATTTTGGGGTGTGCGTGACTTTTTAATCACATTTTATTATAAAAAGTTTGGGTAAGAGAAGCAATGAAAAAATGGCAAATCGGCCATTTTGATCCTTTTTTCCGTTACACTATTTGCCATATTGGATTTTTTATTTTATTTTAATAGTATGGGCGTTTTTGGTCACTGTGATACCCATGATTTTTATATTTATTGTTATTTAGGTATTTATTTTTAATTATACGGAAAGGGATTTCAACTTTTATATTTTTTTATTTTTTATATTTATTTTTTCATTTTTGTGTTCTGATTTAGTGGTTCATATATGAGCGTATAAATTATGTTTTTTTATTTTTATTTTTTCAAATGCCATTTAAACTCTATTTAGCTAATTTCTTATCCTGACCTACCATCTGGTGGCCAAAATAAGAATTTCAGCATTAACACTTTCAGCCTCATCAGCGAGGCTGAAAGTGTTCAGCACAAGTACCGATGCCCCATTTGGCCACACCGAACATCGGTAGGAAGCCTAAAAGCTCAAGCTTCTGTTTTTTTGCACATTAAGATGCCGTGACCTCACTTGATCACAGCATCTAAAGCATTTAATTACAGTGATCGGCATTATTGACAGTCACGGTAATTAGCCGCAGGTCTCTGCTGTTTGAAACAGCAGAGATCTGCCGGCTATGGCGCCCGCTGCATGTGCAAGCGGGCGCCATGTTTACACATCGTTCTAGTGCTGTACATGTACGGCGCTTGTAGTGAACAGGTTAAATTTGTTGTTTAGATTTATTTAATTTTTTTAAATAGAGATTTATAATGCCATGGAAAATAGATGAGTAGTCTATAGCAACCAATCAGATTCTAAAGCATTCGTTTTAAAGAGGTTGTCTCCAGAAGACAACCCATGTCTATATGCTCGTATAGGGCATATGAATGTTGTAGAGGGCAGATTTCCCTGCCTGTGGCACCCTACTGTGATCCATAAAGAAGAGTCACTCTGTAGAAGTAACTCCCATTATAGTGGATTTGAATATATTGAGAATTGTATAAATGATCACTGGTGTGGAATAGGCTGGTCCATCATGGCTTCTCTCTGCAAAAAAAGGTATTTGCAGGACTTAGGGCAAGCATTTTGAAGGTACAATAATTATCTCTCATTGGACAAATCCTTTAAGCCCCTTTGTAAAATTAATTTTAAAGCAGCAATGTGATTGCCTACTATTAGTTTTTATGCATGTTGCCAAATCTAAGTGTTTAGGAGTTACATGTATATATTTACGTAACTAATAGTCATCTCATTATTGTTACTATGACTAATTTTAAGAGTAGGTTGCCATTGATTCAGCTAAAGTTTTAAATTTTGTTCATTTTCTTTACATTGTTTCATAACTCATGATTAGAATTGAGTGGACACCTGGATGTTTGGGTTTGACGGGTTCGGCTGAACTTGGGAAAAAAGTTTGAGTTCGGGACCCGAACTTGACCGCTAACCCGAACCCCATTGAAATCAATAGGGACCCGAACTTTTGAGCACTAAAATGGCTGTACAAATGTCATGAAAAGGGTTAGAGGGCTGCAAATGTCGCAAAAATGTGGATAGGGAAATGACTTAAAATAACATCAAATACGTAAAAATAAAAAATAATAATCTTGATCTAGGAGGACCAGGTCCATATGGAGTAGGAGGTTGCGGAGGCGGTGGATGTGGCAGTGTAGGTGGAAGTGGCGGCGGAGGAGGAGGAGGTAGCCTACACTGCTTTTTGGTTTACATTTATTATTTATTTTTATTAGGGTACACCCCAAAACAATGGGAAATATAAACCTCCAGTCGTGCTAAACTTACGTTCAGACAATACACTGGCTGCAGGGCAGGCCAGCACCTCCAAGGCATAAAGGGCAAGCTCAGGCCATGTGCCCAATTTGGAGACCCAGAAGTTGCAGGGGCTGACACTTCTCAGTTAGTTTGTGTAGGCGTGTGCATACTTACTGCCCCACCATGTCGCACGTCCCCGTGATGTTCACGATTTAATTTGATATCTGCTCTATCAACTTTTGATGTTCTTTTATGCGCCTACCATGGTGATCACGGGTGGCGGGGAATCAGGGTTCCAGGCCAGAGAGGGAGCGTGAGAAAAAGAGACCAAATTTAAGGGAGATAAAGTTATTTTAAAAAAATTGGGATCGAGCAGAAATGTGGGAAAAGCTACTGAGGAGCAAATGTGGGACAAAAGAGTCAAGCTGAAAAGTGGGAAAAGCTTTTGAGGCGCAAATGTTGGCCAAAAGAGTATAGCGGAAATGTGGGACAAATTATTGAAGTGCGAATGTGGTACAAATTGCTTAAGTTTAAGCATTGAATCAAAGGAGGTGGCGCGCATCAATTAAAGAAGCATTTCAGAAATTGTATTCCCTGTCACCTATGCAGAGCAGGAGTTTATTCACGTCTAAAATTGTATAATGTCAACCTAAGAATGTAACAGAAAAATTACAGAAATTTATTAACCTGTCTACTTGGTAGAGCAGGGGTCTACGACAGAAAACAATTGTTTATTGTCACGCGAAAATGTAAAATAAAAATTATTGAAATTTATTAAGCTGTCAATTAGGTAGAGGAGGGGTATATTACACCCAAACATTTGTGAATTTGACCCTAAAATGTAACTGACAAATATTTTTTTTTTTTTTTTTTTACCGGTCTAATTGGTATATCAGTGGTACATCACACCAACAAATTGCTGAATTTCACCATAAAATGTAACTGCCAATTATTATTATTTTTTTCTACCGGTCTACTAGGTATAGCAGTGGTACTATACACCCAAAAATTGGTGACTTTCACCCGAAAATGTAAATGACAAAGTAGTGAAATGATATAAAATATAATACGTACAAAAAAAATAAAAAATTAGATTTTTGAGGTGGAGTTCGATATGGAGTAGGAGTTTGAGGAGGCGGTGGATGTAGCAGTGTAGGTGGAAGCGGTGGTGGAGGGGGACTAGGTGGAGGGTGACTTCGTGAAAACTCAGATCCGACAGTATATTCTAACACAGAGGCGTTCCCATGGTGATGGGGACGCTTCTAGTTAGAATATACAATGAACTGTGTACATGACTGCCCCCTGCTGCCTGGCAGCACCCGATCTCTTACAGGGGGCTGTGATCCGTACAATTAACCCCTCAGGTGCTGCACCTGAAGGGGTTAATTGTGCGTATCATAGCCCCCTGTAAGAGGGGGCAGACCCCCCCCTCCCCAGTTTGAATATCATTGGTGGCCAGTGTGCGGCCTCCCCCGGCCCCCCTCCCTCCCTCCCTCTATTGCATTATTTACATTGGTGGCAGTGTGCGGCCTCCCCCGGCCCCCCTCCCGCCCTCTATTGCATTATTAACATTGGTGGCAGTGTGCGGCCTCCTCCGGCCCCCCTCCCTCCCTCTATTGCATTTTTAACATTGGTGGCAGTGTGCGGCATCCCCCGGCCCCCCTCCCTCCCTCTATTGCATTATTAACATTAGTGGCAGTGTGCGGCCTCCCCCGGCCCCCCTCCCTCCCTCTATGGCATTATTAACATTGGTGGCAGTGTGCGACCTCCCCTCTCCCCCCTCCCCCCCCGATCATTGGTGGCAGCGGAGTTCCGATCGGAGTCCCAGTTTAATCGCTGGGGCTCTGATCGGTAACCATGGCAAGCAGGATGCCACTGCAGTCCTGGTTGCCATGGTTACTTAGCAATAGTAGAAGCATCATACTTACCTGCTGGCTGCTGCGATGTCTGTGTCCGGCCGGGAGCTCCTCCTACTGGTAAGTGACAGACACAGGGATTCGGCACACTGCCACCAATGTTATTGATGCAATAGAGAGAGGGAGGGGGGCCGGAGGAGGCCGCACACTGCCACCAATGTTAATAATGCAATAGAGGGAGGGAGGGGGGCCGGGGGAGGCCACACACTGCCACCAATGTTAATAATGCAATAGAGGGAGGGGGGCCGGGGGAGGCCGCACACTGGCCACCAGTGATATTCAAACTGGGGAGGGTGTGGCACCTGAGAGGTTAATTGTGCTGATCACGGCCCCCTGTAAGAGATCGGGTGCTGCCAGGCAGCAGGGGGCAGTCATGTACACAGTTTGTAGTATATTCTAACTAGAAGCGTCCCCATCACCATGGGAACGCCTCTGTGTTAGAATATACTGTCGGATATGAGTTTTCACGATGTAACTCATATCCGACAGTATATTCTAGCATGGAGGCATTCCCATGGTGATGGGGACGCTTCAAGTTAAAATATACCATCGGATTGGAGAAAACTCAGATCCGATTGGTATAAAAGAGACTCCAGACTTTACATTGAAAGTCAATGGTGACGGATCCGTTTGCAATTGCACCATATTGTGTCAACGTCAAACGGATCCGTCCCCATTGACTTGCATTGTAATTCAGGACGGATCCGTTTGGCTCCGCACGGCCAGGCGGACACCAAAACGACTTTTTTTTCATGTCCGTGGATCCTCCAAAAATCAAGGAAGACCCACGGACGAAAAAACGGTCACGGATCACGGACCTATGGACCCCGTTTTTGCAGACCATAAAAAAAACGGTCGTGTGCATGAGGCCTAACCCAAATGTATTAAGGGTGTATCTCACAATGACCTATGCAGCAAAGGCTGCCAAATAAACTTTTTTTGCCCAAACGGTGTTTGTTTAATAACTCAATATGGTGGCAGTATATAACCCAGGAATTTCAAACGTGCTTATGATGCAAGGCCTTAAATATTATGTATTTTGCCCCAAAAAGGGTGTTTTATTAATGAAAGACTATACGCCTTGTATATAAAGGGTATATCTCACACGGCCTGACCCACAGTAGGCCTGAATTAAATATTGGTGCACCAAATGTCGGTATTTCAAATATCTGAATATAACCCAAATGTATTAAGGGTGTATCTCACTATGACATATGCAGCAAAGGCTGCCAACAATTTTTTTTTCCCAACTGAATTTGACAGCAGTATATAAGCCTGTAATTTCACACGTGCTGATGCTGCAAGGCCTGAAAATAGTGGTTTTTGGCAGAAAAGTGTTTTTTTAAAACCCCAGAGCATGATGGCTGTATTTGTAGCTTAAATTGCACACTGACTAATCCAGATGTTGTATATTGCCCAAAAAATGTTTGATTTTCAATGTCCCAAAAGCTCAGGTGCAGTGCTGGTTTTGTTCGGTCAATGGGCTCAGGGCAGGAAAAAAAAAAGTGCTCTGCACCCACAAAACACATGTATGTAGATCGCTTAGTTAGATTCAGATTTTGAGCAAAGACTTTCTCTTATTCTCTCCCTGAAATCCCCAGCTGCTTCCTCTCCCTACACTAAGCACAGCAGAGTGACGTGCAGCGCTACGTGACTCCAGTTTATATAGAGGCTGGGTCACATGCTACACTGGCCAATCACAGCCATGCCATTAGTAGGCATGGCTGTGATGGCTTCTAAGGTCAGACAGTTAACTGCTTGTTGATTGGCTGCTCTGCAGCCTTTCAAAAAGCGCCAAGAAAGCGCCAAACACCGAACCCAAACTTTTACTGAAATGTTCGGGTTCAGGGTCCGGGGTCCAAAAATCCTAAAGTTCGGTACGAACCCGAACTTTAAAGTTCTGGTTCGCTAAGCCCTACTCATGATACATTTTACTAATGAGTCTAAAACAGACACAATCTGTAATCTAAATCTAACCTTTGGCACATGTACATTATGTTTGTAGCTAAAAATTCTTCAGTCACATTGATGCAACAGATGTCAAAATTCTTAAAGTTTAGTTCCAGTTAGGAGAACATCGGCCTCTGTTATAGATTCCGAATTTTTAAATGGTGATACTTTTTTGTGTGATGATGGGCTCTTGTCCTAGACTGGATCCAGTTGGCATATCTTACCAGAGATAATAGGGACATTGAAAAAAATCTCAAAAACATTTCAGCCTTTGACTATGGCACATGCCACTTGCAACAGTTCTTAGGATCCTTTTGTGCTATTTTTTATGCTTTGTCTTTACATTAACACTTGCTTACATGTGCATTTTGTATCTTAATCACAGGCTACCGTGGCAGAGATGTTTGGGGTGAAGCCTTACATGGATGTGATGAGGTTTTTTATGCATTCCAAACACACAGAACCCACATCTGATAACCATGTTATTGTCACAGACACATCATTTAACAACGTTCCAGTCCGGTTATTTATACCTAAAGAACAGTCAAAAGCATTGAGAAGAGCAATTGTCTACATTCATGGTGGCGGATGGTGCTTAGGAAGTGCAGGTAAATCATGAAATCTAGAAGGATACTGTATAGACCAGGGGTACTCGTCTACTTTTTGTAAAGCACCACTTCCCTCAATGAATTATGGTGATAGCAATTATGCATAGTTGTTCTATATTTTGCTACCTACTCAAAAACATACAGTAGGAGACAATTTATCATGTCCTACACTCCAGAATTCTGTCTTTAAGTTTAAACAGTCACAAGAAAAGACTTTTGCAAGTTTTGGGGCTTTTGTGCAATAATTTGTGCCTATTTGCATTTTTACACTTTGACTCCAGTTTTAAAAATTAGGTGGGGGAGTGTGTGGTTAGCTATATTAATTAGTTTCACTTCAGAATTATCACTGCAATGTTTTTAAAAAGTCACAAAAAAGTTACAAACTCACTGTAGTAGGGGGATGTTGTAAAAAGAAACGGAGTAACATTTCAAGACAGGAGTATTAGGTTAAGGGTAAATGCACACGTTCAGGATTTTTGTGCGGACAATCCGCACTAAAATCTGCAGGTGTTTGCAGGGAAATCCGTGCGGTCAATACACATCAATAGGTACAGATTAACATGCGGATTTGGTGCTGATTTTCCGCATGCATATTTTACTGTCTCCATTGAAGTGGAGGGAGAAAATCCAGACAGGAAAAATGAAATAAATTGACATGCTGCAGATTTTAAAATCCGCACTGTAGGTCCAAATCGGCACAGAAAAAAATCTGCATTGTGTGCATGAGAATTTAAAATTCTCATAGAATACAATGTACATCACCTACCGCGTGTATTTTCTGTACGCAAATCCACGCAGAAAATCTGCATGCAATCCTGATCATGTGCATTTAGCCTTTAAGATGCACCAGATTTAAAGGGGTTGTCCGGGTTCAGAGCTGAACCCATACATACCTCTGTTTTCATCGAGGTAAGCCCCCCTTATATGAGCATCTGAAAATGTCATGCTCCGATGCTCTCCTTTGCCCTGTGCTGAATCTCACAGGGCAAAGGCTTTTTATGGAGATCTGGTGACATTCCGGGCTAATTATAGGGTAAGCAAGGTGGAGGCTTCGTCCTAGGATTGAGCCCGGTGACCAATGTCACCGGCATTGATGGGAAGGCTTAGCACTGCCCTAGCCTGTAAAAGCCCACCCATCAGAGTCGGTGACGTCACCAGCAACACTGCAGGGTGGAAGCCTCCGCCTAGGAGTGTGAATAAATAAATAAACAAGCCCTTAGCCTGCACAATCCACTGCAGGGCAAGGGAGAGCATCGGAGCATGAAATACTTTGATGCTCATGTCAAAGGGGTGGAAATGGGGATGCAACACCATTAACATGCAACATTTGGCACAAAGTATGTCAACTCAGACTTAAGTAAAACTGACTTTAAATATGACCCTCATGATAAATTCCCCACACAGAGTTTTTATGTTGTTGCATTTCAAAAGCCATAGAACCAATTTTGGGAACATAAAACTTATTGATAAATTTTTGGGGGGGAATCAGGGAATAATCTGGATATAACAGCAACTTTACCATTGTTTATAACATTTTAATAAGAGGGGAAAAATCAATCCTAAGCATTTAATATTATAACTAGGGATGAGCGAACTCGAACTGTATAGTTCGGGTTCGTACCGAATTTTGGGGTGTCCGTGACACGGACCCGAACCCGGACATTTTCGTAAAAGTCCGGGTTCGGGTTCGGTGTTCGTCGCTTTCTTCGCGCTTTTGTGACGCTTTCTTGGCACTTTTTGAAAGGCTGCAAAGCAGCCAATCAACAAGCGTCATACTACTTGCCCCAAGAGGCCATCACAGCCATGCCTACTATTGGCATGGCTGTGATTGGCCAGAGCACCATGTGACCCAGCCTCTATTTAAGCTGGAGTCACATAGCGCCGCCCGTCACTCTGCTCTGATTAGCGTAGGGAGAGGTTGCGGCTGCGACAGTAGGGCAAGATTAGGCAGATTAACTCCTCCAAAGGACTTGATTAACTGATCGATCTGCAGCTGTGGATCATTGAGCTGCTGATCCTCAATTGCTCACTGTTTTTAGGCTGCCCAGACCGTTTGTCAGTCACATTTTTCTGGGGTGATCGGCGGCCATTTTGTGTCTTGTGGTGCGCCAGCACAAGCTGCGACCAAGTGCATTTAACCCTCAATGGTGTGGTTGTTTTTTGGCTAAAGCCTACATCAGGGTGAAGCTGTCACACCAAGTGCATTTAACCCTCAGTAGTGTGGTTGGTCAAGCTATCACACCAAGTGCATTTAACCAGCAATAGTCTGTTCATTTTTTGGCCATATACTAAATCAGGGGCAAGCTGCGCCCGTCACCAAGTGCATTTAACCCTCAGTAGTGTGGTTGGTCAAGCTGTGACACCAAGTGCATTTAACCAGCAATAGTCTGTTCATTTTTTGGCCATATACTACATCAGGGGCAAGCTGCGCCCATCACCAAGTGCATTTAACCAGCAATAGTGTGGTTATTTTTTGGCCATATCCCAGTCTAATTCTGTCACTAAATCCATACCGGTCACCCAGCGCCTAAATACTAGGCCTCAAATTTATATCCCGCTAAATCTCTCGTTACCGCTGTCCTGTTGTGGCTGGGAAAGTTATTTAGTGTCCGTCAAAGCACATTTTTTGTTCTGGGTTGAAATACAATTCCCAATTTAGCAATTTAAAAATTTAGTGGTTTCTGCTGTATCAGAGCTATTTGAAATCTATCCCTAAAAGGGTATATAATATTCAAGGTGCACATAGGGTCATTCAGAATAACTTCACACACCCGCTACTGTGCATTTCCAAGTCTAATTCTGTCACTAAACCCATACCTGTCACCCAGCGCCTAAATACTAGGCCTCAAATTTATATCCAGCTAAATCTGTCCTTAGTGCTGTAGCTGGGCGAGTTATTTAGTGTCCGTTCAAGCACATTTCTTGTTCTGGGTTGAAATACAATTCCCAATTTAGCAATTTCATAATTTAGTGGTTTCTGCTATATCAGAGCTATTTGAAATCTATCCCTAAAAGGGTATATAATATTCAAGGTGCACATTGGGTCATTCAGAATAACTTCACACACACCCGCTACTGTGTATTTCCAAGTCTAATTCTGTCACTAAACCCATACCTGTCACCCAGCGCCTAAATACTAGGCCTCAAATTTATATCCTGCTAAATCTCTCGTTAGTGCTGTAGCTGGGCGAGTTATTTAGTGTCCGTTCAAGCACATTTCTTGTTCTGGGTTGAAATACAATTCCCAATTTAGCAATTTCATAATTTAGTGGTTTCTGCTATATCAGAGCTATTTGAAATCTATCCCTAAAAGGGTATATAATATTCAAGGTGCACATTGGGTCATTCAGAATAACTTCACACACACCCGCTACTGTGTATTTCCAAGTCTAATTCTGTCACTAAACCCATACCTGTCACCCAGCGCCTAAATACTAGGCCTCAAATTTATATCCTGCTAAATCTCTCGTTAGTGCTGTAGCTGGGCGAGTTATTTAGTGTCCGTTCAAGCACATTTCTTGTTCTGGGTTGAAATACAATTCCCAATTTAGCAATTTCATAATTTAGTGGTTTCTGCTATATCAGAGCTATTTGAAATCTATCCCTAAAAGGGTATATAATATTCAAGGTGCACATTGGGTCATTCAGAATAACTTCACACACACCCGCTACTGTGTATTTCCAAGTCTAATTCTGTCACTAAACCCATACCTGTCACCCAGCGCCTAAATACTAGGCCTCAAATTTATATCCTGCTAAATCTCTCGTTAGTGCTGTAGCTGGGCGAGTTATTTAGTGTCCGTTCAAGCACATTTCTTGTTCTGGGTTGAAATACAATTCCCAATTTAGCAATTTCATAATTTAGTGGTTTCTGCTATATCAGAGCTATTTGAAATCTATCCCTAAAAGGGTATATAATATTCAAGGTGCACATTGGGTCACTCAGAATAACTTCACACACACCCGCTACTGTGTATTTCCAAGTCTAATTCTGTCACTAAACCCATACCTGTCACCCAGCGCCTAAATACTAGGCCTCAAATTTATATCCTGCTAAATCTCTCGTTAGTGCTGTAGCTGGGCGAGTTATTTAGTGTCCGTTCAAGCACATTTCTTGTTCTGGGTTGAAATACAATTCCCAATTTAGCAATTTCATAATTTAGTGGTTTCTGCTATATCAGAGCTATTTGAAATCTATCCCTAAAAGGGTATATAATATTCAAGGTGCACATTGGGTCATTCAGAATAACTTCACACACACCCGCTACTGTGTATTTCCAAGTCTAATTCTGTCACTAAACCCATACCTGTCACCCAGCGCCTAAATACTAGGCCTCAAATTTATATCCTGCTAAATCTCTCGTTAGTGCTGTAGCTGGGCGAGTTATTTAGTGTCCGTTCAAGCACATTTCTTGTTCTGGGTTGAAATACAATTCCCAATTTAGCAATTTCATAATTTAGTGGTTTCTGCTATATCAGAGCTATTTGAAATCTATCCCTAAAAGGGTATATAATATTCAAGGTGCACATTGGGTCATTCAGAATAACTTCACACACACCCGCTACTGTGTATTTCCAAGTCTAATTCTGTCACTAAACCCATACCTGTCACCCAGCGCCTAAATACTAGGCCTCAAATTTATATCCTGCTAAATCTCTCGTTAGTGCTGTAGCTGGGCGAGTTATTTAGTGTCCGTTCAAGCACATTTCTTGTTCTGGGTTGAAATACAATTCCCAATTTAGCAATTTCATAATTTAGTGGTTTCTGCTATATCAGAGCTATTTGAAATCTATCCCTAAAAGGGTATATAATATTCAAGGTGCACATTGGGTCATTCAGAATAACTTCACACACACCCGCTACTGTGTATTTCCAAGTCTAATTCTGTCACTAAACCCATACCTGTCACCCAGCGCCTAAATACTAGGCCTCAAATTTATATCCTGCTAAATCTCTCGTTAGTGCTGTAGCTGGGCGAGTTATTTAGTGTCCGTTCAAGCACATTTCTTGTTCTGGGTTGAAATACAATTCCCAATTTAGCAATTTCATAATTTAGTGGTTTCTGCTATATCAGAGCTATTTGAAATCTATCCCTAAAAGGGTATATAATATTCAAGGTGCACATTGGGTCATTCAGAATAACTTCACACACACCCGCTACTGTGTATTTCCAAGTCTAATTCTGTCACTAAACCCATACCTGTCACCCAGCGCCTAAATACTAGGCCTCAAATTTATATCCTGCTAAATCTCTCGTTAGTGCTGTAGCTGGGCGAGTTATTTAGTGTCCGTTCAAGCACATTTCTTGTTCTGGGTTGAAATACAATTCCCAATTTAGCAATTTCATAATTTAGTGGTTTCTGCTATATCAGAGCTATTTGAAATCTATCCCTAAAAGGGTATATAATATTCAAGGTGCACATTGGGTCATTCAGAATAACTTCACACACACCCGCTACTGTGTATTTCCAAGTCTAATTCTGTCACTAAACCCATACCTGTCACCCAGCGCCTAAATACTAGGCCTCAAATTTATATCCTGCTAAATCTCTCGTTAGTGCTGTAGCTGGGCGAGTTATTTAGTGTCCGTTCAAGCACATTTCTTGTTCTGGGTTGAAATACAATTCCCAATTTAGCAATTTCATAATTTAGTGGTTTCTGCTATATCAGAGCTATTTGAAATCTATCCCTAAAAGGGTATATAATATTCAAGGTGCACATTGGGTCATTCAGAATAACTTCACACACACACGCTTCTGTGCATTTCCAAGTCTAATTCTGTCACTAAATCCATACCGGTCACCCAGCGCCTAAATACTAGGCCTCAAATTTATATCCCGCTGAATTTGAATACAATACATTGGGCCAAATAATATATTTGTTGTTGTGGTGAACCATAACAATGAGAAAAACATCTAGTAAGGGACGCGGACGTGGACATGGTCGTGGTGGTGTTAGTGGACCCTCTGGTGCTGGGAGAGGACGTGGCCGTTCTGCCACATCCACACGTCCTAGTGTACCAACTACCTCAGGTCCCAGTAGCCGCCAGAATTTACAGCGATATATGGTGGGGCCCAATGCCGTTCTAAGGATGGTAAGGCCTGAGCAGGTACAGGCATTAGTCAATTGGGTGGCCGACAGTGGATCCAGCACGTTCACATTATCTCCCACCCAGTCTTCTGCAGAAAGCGCACAGATGGCGCCTGAAAACCAACCCCATCAGTCTGTCACATCACCCCCATGCATACCAGGGAAACTGTCTCAGCCTCAAGTTATGCAGCAGTCTCTTATGCTGTTTGAAGACTCCGCTGGCAGGGTTTCCCAAGGGCATCCACCTAGCCCTTCCCCAGCGGTGAAAGACATAGAATGCACTGACGCACAACCACTTATGTTTCCTGATGATGAGGACATGGGAATACCACCTCAGCATGTCTCTGATGATGACGAAACACAGGTGCCAACTGCTGCGTCTTTCTGCAGTGTGCAGACTGAACAGGAGGTCAGGGATCAAGACTGGGTGGAAGACGATGCAGGGGACGATGAGGTCCTAGACCCCACATGGAATGAAGGTCGTGCCACTGACTTTCACAGTTCGGAGGAAGAGGCAGTGGTGAGACCGAGCCAACAGCGTAGCAAAAGAGGGAGCAGTGGGCAAAAGCAGAACACCCGCCGCCAAGAGACTCCGCCTGCTACTGACCGCAGCCATCTGGGACCGAGCACCCCAAAGGCAGCTTCAAGGAGTTCCCTGGCATGGCACTTCTTCAAACAATGTGCTGACGACAAGACCCGAGTGGTTTGCACGCTGTGCCATCAGAGCCTGAAGCGAGGCATTAACGTTCTGAACCTGAGCACAACCTGCATGACCAGGCACCTGCATGCAAAGCATGAACTGCAGTGGAGTAAACATCTTAAAACCAAGGAAGTCACTCAGGCTCCCCCTGCTACCTCTTCTGCTGCTGCCGCCTCGGCCTATTCTGCTGCTGCTGCCTCGGCCTCTTCCTCCGCCTCTGGAGGAACGTTGGCACCTGCCGCCCAGCAAACAGGGGATGTACCACCAACACCACCACCACCACCTCCGTCACCAAGCGTCTCAACCATGTCACACGCCAGCGTTCAGCTCTCCATCTCACAAACATTTGATAGAAAGCGTAAATTCCCACCTAGCCACCCTCGATCCCTGGCCCTGAATGCCAGCATTTCTAAACTACTGGCCTATGAAATGCTGTCATTTAGGCTGGTGGACACAGACAGCTTCAAACAGCTCATGTCGCTTGCTGTCCCACAGTATGTTGTTCCCAGCCGGCACTACTTCTCCAAGAGAGCCGTGCCTTCCCTGCACAACCAAGTATCCGATAAAATCAAGTGTGCACTGCGCAACGCCATCTGTAGCAAGGTCCACCTAACCACAGATACGTGGACCAGTAAGCACGGCCAGGGACGCTATATCTCCCTAACTGCACACTGGGTAAATGTAGTGGCAGCTGGGCCCCAGGCGGAGAGCTGTTTGGCGCACGTCCTTCCGCCGCCAAGGATCGCAGGGCAACATTCTTTGCCTCCTGTTGCCACCTCCTCCTTCTCGGCTTCCTCCTCCTCTTCTTCCACCTGCTCATCCAGTCAGCCACACACCTTCACCACCAACTTCAGCACAGCCCGGGGTAAACGTCAGCAGGCCATTCTGAAACTCATATGTTTGGGGGACAGGCCCCACACCGCACAGGAGTTGTGGCGGGGTATTGAACAACAGACCGACGAGTGGTTGCTGCCGGTGAGCCTCAAGCCCGGCCTGGTGGTGTGTGATAATGGGCGAAATCTCGTTGCAGCTCTGGGACTAGCCAATTTGACGCACATCCCTTGCTTGGCGCATGTGCTGAATTTGGTGGTGCAGAAGTTCATTCACAACTACCCCGACATGTCAGAGCTGCTGCATAAAGTGCGGGCCGTCTGTTCGCGCTTCCGGCGTTCACATCCTGCTGCTGCTCGCCTGTCTGCGCTACAGCGTAACTTCGGCCTTCCCGCTCACCGCCTCATATGCGACGTGCCCACCAGGTGGAACTCCACCTTGCACATGCTGGACAGACTGTGCGAGCAGCAGCAGGCCATAGTGGAGTTTCAGCTGCAGCACGCACGGGTCAGTCGCACTACAGAACAGCACCACTTCACCACCAATGACTGGGCCTCCATGCGAGACCTGTGTGCCCTGTTGCGCTGTTTCGAGTACTCCACCAACATGGCCAGTGGCGATGACACCGTTATCAGCGTTACAATACCACTTCTATGTCTCCTTGAGAAAACACTTAGGGCGATGATGGAAGAGGAGGTGGCCCAGGAGGAGGAGGAGGAGGAGGAAGAGGGGTCATTTTTAGCACTTTCAGGCCAGTCTCTTCGAAGTGACTCAGAGGGAGGTTTTTGGCAACAGCAGAGGCCAGGTACAAATGTGGCCAGCCAGGGCCCACTACTGGAGGACGAGGAGGACGAGGATGAGGAGGAGGTGGAGGAGGATGAGGATGAAGCATGGTCACAGCGGGGTGGCACCCAACGCAGCTCGGGTCCATCACTGGTGCGTGGCTGGGGGGAAAGGCAGGACGATGACGATACGCCTCCCACAGAGGACAGCTTGTCCTTACCCCTGGGCAGCCTGGCACACATGAGCGACTACATGCTGCAGTGCCTGCGCAACGACAGCAGAGTTGCCCACATTTTAACCTGTGCGGACTACTGGGTTGCCACCCTGCTGGATCCACGCTACAAAGACAATGTGCCCACCTTACTTCCTGCACTGGAGCGTGATAGGAAGATGCGCGAGTACAAGCGCACGTTGGTAGACGCGCTACTGAGAGCATTCCCAAATGTCACAGGGGAACAAGTGGAAGCCCAAGGCCAAGGCAGAGGAGGAGCAAGAGGTCGCCAAGGCAGCTGTGTCACGGCCAGCTCCTCTGAGGGCAGGGTTAGCATGGCAGAGATGTGGAAAACTTTTGTCAACACGCCACAGCTAACTGCACCACCACCTGATACGCAACGTGTTAGCAGGAGGCAACATTTCACTAACATGGTGGAACAGTACGTGTGCACACCCCTCCACGTACTGACTGATGGTTCGGCCCCATTCAACTTCTGGGTCTCTAAATTGTCCACGTGGCCAGAGCTAGCCTTTTATGCCTTGGAGGTGCTGGCCTGCCCGGCAGCCAGCGTTTTGTCTGAACGTGTATTCAGCACGGCAGGGGGCGTCATTACAGACAAACGCAGCCGCCTGTCTACAGCCAATGTGGACAAGCTGACGTTCATAAAAATGAACCAGGCATGGATCCCACAGGACCTGTCCGTCCCTTGTCCAGATTAGACATTAACTACCTCCCCATAACCATATATTATTGGACTCCAGGGCACTTCCTCATTCAATCCTATTTTTATTTTCATTTTACCATTATATTGCGAGGCTACCCAAAGTTGAATGAACCTCTCCTCTGCCTGTGTGCTAGGCCTAAATATATGCCAATGGACTGTTGCAGTGGTGGCTGACGTGAAGCCTCATTCTCTGCTATGACATGCAGACTAATTCTCTGCTGACATGAAGCCAGATTGTCTGTTACGGGACCTCTCTCCTCTGCCTGGGTGCTGGGCCTAAATTTATGACAATGGACTGTTGCAGTGGTGGCTGACGTGAAGCCTGATTCTCTGCTATGACATGCAGACTGATTCTCTGCTGACATGAAGCCAGATCCTCTGTTACGGGACCTCTCTCCTCTGCCTGTGTGTGTGCTGGGCCTAAATATATGCCAATGGACTGTTGCAGTGGTGGCTGACGTGAAGCCTCATTCTCTGCTATGACATGCAGACTGATTCTCTGCTGACATGAAGCCAGATTCTCTGTTACGGGACCTCTCTCCTCTGCCTGTGTGTGTGCTGGGCCTAAATATATGCCAATGGACTGTTGCAGTGGTGGCTGACGTGAAGCCTCATTCTCTGCTATGACATGCAGACTGATTCTCTGCTGACATGAAGCCAGATTCTCTGTTACGGGACCTCTCTCCTCTGCCTGTGTGTGTGCTGGGCCTAAATATATGCCAATGGACTGTTGCAGTGGTGGCTGACGTGAAGCCTCATTCTCTGCTATGACATGCAGACTAATTCTCTGCTGACATGAAGACAGATTCTCTGTTACGGGACCTCCCTCCTCTGCCTGGGTGCTGGGCCTAAATATATGCCAATGGACTGTTGCAGTGGTGGCTGACGTGAAGCCTCATTCTCTGCTATGACATGCAGACTAATTCTCTGCTGACATGAAGACAGATTCTCTGTTACGGGACCTCTCTCCTCTGCCTGTGTGTGTGCTGGGCCTAAATATATGCCAATGGACTGTTGCAGTGGTGGCTGACGTGAAGCCTCATTCTCTGCTATGACATGCAGACTAATTCTCTGCTGACATGAAGCCAGATTGTCTGTTACGGGACCTCTCTCCTCTGCCTGGGTGCTGGGCCTAAATTTATGACAATGGACTGTTGCAGTGGTGGCTGACGTGAAGCCTGATTCTCTGCTATGACATGCAGACTGATTCTCTGCTGACATGAAGCCAGATCCTCTGTTACGGGACCTCTCTCCTCTGCCTGTGTGTGTGCTGGGCCTAAATATATGCCAATGGACTGTTGCAGTGGTGGCTGACGTGAAGCCTCATTCTCTGCTATGACATGCAGACTGATTCTCTGCTGACATGAAGCCAGATTCTCTGTTACGGGACCTCTCTCCTCTGCCTGTGTGTGTGCTGGGCCTAAATATATGCCAATGGACTGTTGCAGTGGTGGCTGACGTGAAGCCTCATTCTCTGCTATGACATGCAGACTGATTCTCTGCTGACATGAAGCCAGATTCTCTGTTACGGGACCTCTCTCCTCTGCCTGTGTGTGTGCTGGGCCTAAATATATGCCAATGGACTGTTGCAGTGGTGGCTGACGTGAAGCCTCATTCTCTGCTATGACATGCAGACTAATTCTCTGCTGACATGAAGACAGATTCTCTGTTACGGGACCTCCCTCCTCTGCCTGGGTGCTGGGCCTAAATATATGCCAATGGACTGTTGCAGTGGTGGCTGACGTGAAGCCTCATTCTCTGCTATGACATGCAGACTAATTCTCTGCTGACATGAAGACAGATTCTCTGTTACGGGACCTCCCTCCTCTGCCTGGGTGCTGGGCCTAAATATATGCCAATGGACTGTTGCAGTGGTGGGTGACGTGAAGCCTCATTCTCTGCTATGACATGCAGACTGATTCTCTGCTGACATGAAGCCAGATTGTCTGTTACGGGACCTCCCTCCTCTGCCTGGGTGCTGGGCCTAAATATATGCCAATGGACTGTTGCAGTGGTGGCTGACGTGAAGCCTCATTCTCTGCTATGACATGCAGACTAATTCTCTGCTGACATGAAGACAGATTCTCTGTTACGGGACCTCCCTCCTCTGCCTGGGTGCTGGGCCTAAATATATGCCAATGGACTGTTGCAGTGGTGGGTGACGTGAAGCCTCATTCTCTGCTATGACATGCAGACTGATTCTCTGCTGACATGAAGCCAGATTGTCTGTTACGGGACCTCTCTCCTCTGCCTGTGTGCTAGGCCTAAATATATGCCAATGGACTGTTGCAGTGGTGGCTGACGTGAAGCCTCATTCTCTGCTATGACATGCAGACTGATTCTCTGCTGACATGAAGCCAGATCGTCTGTTACGGGACCTCTCTGCTCTGCCTGTGTGCTAGGCCTAAATATATGCCAATGGACTGTTGCAGTGGTGGGTGACGTGAAGCCTCATTCTCTGCTATGACATGCAGACTGATTCTCTGCTGTCATGAAGCCAGATTGTCTGTTACGGGACCTCTCTGCTCTGCCTGTGTGCTAGGCCTAAATATATGCCAATGGACTGTTGCAGTGGTGGGTGACGTGAAGCCTCATTCTCTGCTATGACATGCAGACTGATTCTCTGCTGACATGAAGCCAGATTGTCTGTTACGGGACCTCTCTCCTCTGCCTGTGTGCTAGGCCTAAATATATGCCAATGGACTGTTGCAGTGGTGGCTGACGTGAAGCCTCATTCTCTGCTATGACATGCAGACTAATTCTCTGCTGACATGAAGCCAGATTGTCTGTTACGGGACCTCTCTCCTCTGCCTGGGTGCTGGGCCTAAATTTATGACAATGGACTGTTGCAGTGGTGGCTGACGTGAAGCCTGATTCTCTGCTATGACATGCAGACTGATTCTCTGCTGACATGAAGCCAGATCCTCTGTTACGGGACCTCTCTCCTCTGCCTGTGTGTGTGCTGGGCCTAAATATATGCCAATGGACTGTTGCAGTGGTGGCTGACGTGAAGCCTGATTCTCTGCTATGACATGCAGACTGATTCTCTGCTGACATGAAGCCAGATTCTCTGTTACGGGACCTCTCTCCTCTGCCTGTGTGTGTGCTGGGCCTAAATATATGCCAATGGACTGTTGCAGTGGTGGCTGACGTGAAGCCTCATTCTCTGCTATGACATGCAGACTAATTCTCTGCTGACATGAAGACAGATTCTCTGTTACGGGACCTCCCTCCTCTGCCTGGGTGCTGGGCCTAAATATATGCCAATGGACTGTTGCAGTGGTGGCTGACGTGAAGCCTCATTCTCTGCTATGACATGCAGACTAATTCTCTGCTGACATGAAGACAGATTCTCTGTTACGGGACCTCTCTCCTCTGCCTGGGTGCCGGGGCCTAAATATCTGAGAATGGACTGTTCCAGTGGTGGGTGACGGGAAGCCAGATTCTCTGCTATGGAACCTCTCTCCAATTGATTTTGGTTAATTTTTATTTATTTAATTTTTATTTTAATTCATGTCCCTATCCACATTTGTTTGCAGGGGATTTACCTACATGTTGCTGCCTTTTGCAGCCCTCTAGCTCTTTCCTGGGCTGTTTTACAGCCTTTTTAGTGCCGAAAAGTTCGGGTCCCCATTGACTTCAATGGGGTTCGGGTTCGGGACGAAGTTCGGATCGGGTTCGGATCCCGAACCCGAACATTTCCGGGATGTTCGGCCGAACTTCTCGAACCCGAACATCCAGGTGTTCGCTCAACTCTAATTATAACGCTATTTCTGGTATTCCATATAATTTGTGTAAGGAGAGAAGCTCCAAAATTAGAACATAATACAGAGGCCAGAATTAGCAGCATGGTATTCCAAACACAAGGAAATATCACCGGATAAAATTTCCAATCACATGATGCCAACACATACCGCAATTTTGGAAAGCACTCTCGGCAGAGCATGTCCAGTGCGACAAATTTGCTTTCTAAAGCAACTAAAGTATATGATTTCCATTCACTAAGGGCTCATTCACACAACCGTTGGTGTCCCATTCCTGTATTGCGGACCACATTTGGAAGCACTACGAGTGCTTTCTGGGGTTCTGTTCCGTGCCTCCGCACTGCAAAAAGATAGAACATGCTCTATCTTTTTGCGGAACGGAGGGATCGCAGACCCATTCAAGTGAATGGGTCTGCAATCCCCATGCGCCTGCCCCATGGAAGTTGCCTGTGCATTGCGGACCGCCATTTGCAGTTCACAGCACGGGCACGGGACACCAACGGTCGTGTGAACGAGCCCTAACTCTGAGCACCACAAAACTATCAAATGAAAGGAAATAAGTACTGGTTGCCCTTAGGTGAGTTATTGAGATGTGTAATTTCTTAATTTTCCTCTTGTCTTGAGATATCCTGAGTGGAGATGAGCGAATAAAAAAAGAATAATCGATTCGGCCGATTTGCCCAATTTTTTTCAAAAAATTTGGTTTGATCCAAATTTATTTGCGGCAAAACGCGTTAAAAAACTGCTATTTCCTGGATGCAGAGAGCCTTTCTAGTGGTGTAGAACACTGTGCCTTGCAGTAACACGCATAGGGAGTCTGCTACGGTAGTGAAATAATTATTGTGAGTCAGTATGACATGCAGATGACAGGCGTCGCTCTTAAGCCTCTTTCACACGGCCATTACGGAAACATGTGCGGGTGCATTGCGGGAACACCCGCAATTTTTTTGCGCGAGTGCAAAACATTGTCATGCGTTTTGCATCCGCGTGAGAAAAATCGCGCATGTTTGGTACCCGAACTTCTTCACAGAAGTTCGGGTCTGGGATCGGTGTTCTGTAGAGTGTATTATTTTCCCTTATAACATACAGAATGCATAGTAAGATAGCGCTGGAGGGGTTAAAAAAATATATATATTTAACTCACCATAGTCCACTTGCTCGCGTAGCCGGCATCTCCTTCTGTCTTCATCTTAGCTTTGTGTAGCAAGTTTAGCAACAGGACCTGTGGTGACGTCACTCCGGTCATCACATGATCCATCACCATGGTAAAAGATCATGTGATGGATTATGTGATGACTGTGACGTCACCAAAAGTCCTTGTTGCTACACAGAGCTAAGATCAAGACAGAAGGAGATGCCGGGCTGCGCGAGCAAGTGGATTAAGGTGAGTTAAATTATTTTTTAACGCCTCCAGCGCTATTTTACTATGCATTCTGTATTCAGAATGCTATTATTTTCCCTTATAACCATGTTATAAGAGAAAATAATAATGATCGGGTCTCCATCCCGATCGTCTCCTAGCAACCGTGCGTGAAAATCATGATGGTTGCATGTGTGTGCACACCCTCTTATAACTGGGTAGCTGTGTTCAGAATTAAGCAATTACATTCATAATCATGTTAAATACACCTGTCATCATTTAAAGTGCCTCTGATTAACCCCAAATAAAGTTCAGCTGCTCTAGTTGGTCTTTCCTGAAATATTCTTAGTCGCATCCCACAGCAAAAGCCATGGTCCACAGAGAGCTTCCAGAGCATCAGAGGGATCTCATTGTTAAAAGGTATCAGTCAGGAGAAGGGTACAAAATAATTTCCAAGGCTTTAGATATACCATGGAACACAGTGAAGACAGTCATCATCAAGTGGAGAAAATATGGCACAACAGTGATATTACCAAGAACTGGACATCCCTCAAAAATGTATGAAAAGACGAGAAGAAAACTGGTCTGGGAGGCTACCAAGAGGCCAACAGCAACATTAAAGGAGCTGCAGGAATATCTGGAAAGTACTGGCTGTGTGGTACATGTGACAACAATCTCCTGTATTCTTCATATATGGGGTACAGTGGCAAGACGAAAACACATCTGAAGTCTCCCAAAAGCATGTGGGAAAAAAAGTGTTATAGTCTGATGAAACCAAGGTTGAACTTTTTGGCCATAATTCCAAAAGATATGTTTGGTGCAAAAACAACACTGCATATCACCAAAATAACACCATACCCACAGTGAAGCATGGAGGTGGAAGTGTCATGCTTTGGGGCTGTTTTTCTTCAGCTGTAACTGGGGCCTTAGTTAAGCTAGAGGGAATTATGAACAGTTCCAAATACCAGTCAATATTGGCACAAAACCTTCAGGCTTCTGCTAGAAAGCTGAACATGAAGAGATATAGGCATGTCTAATACATGTATGTGCTTATGTCTCTTTATATACTGTATGGAAAACTACGAATGCAGGCCTGATATTCCCATACGGAGCTTCCATCCCCCTTGTTTATTACTATAGATGATGTCAGTAAAGTGTGTAATGAATATTTTACAAACTGTACAAGTTATCTTACTAAACCTACAGATATTGGTCATACACAAAACACCAATAAAGCACTGTGTGGTGGTACTAACACTAACCCCTAGAAAATTAGAATAAAAAAACAAAAAACAATATAATAGAAACGTTGACACATCTTCATCAGTTTGTTTCTGTGATGATAAAAAAAGATGATAATATATGCCATAGTATGAGACAGCACTAAATGCCATGTAAAACATCATGCCAACATCCCCCTATAATCCATACCAATCTAAATAAAGAGCTGCACTCCTCAAGAATTAACTGATGATTGGCACCAAACATGTATCAAATGGACCATGGCATGAAAGTAGTCCATGTTAATGAGTAGCTGCACACGGAAGTTCCAATGGAGGGGTTAGTGAAAAAAATAAAAATAATATATCTATATATATATATATATATATATATATATACACTCACGTAAAAAATTATTAGGAACACCATACTAATACAGTGTTGGACCCCCTTTTGCCTTCAGAACTGCCTTATTGGCATTGATTCAGCAAGGTGCTGATAGCATTCTTTTGAAATGTTGGCCCATATTGATAGGATAGCATTTTGCAGTTGATGGAGATTTGAGGGACGCACATCCAGGGCACGAAGCTCCCGTTCCACCACATCCCAAAGATGCTCTATTGGGTTGAGATCTGGTGACTGTGGGGGCCATTTTAGTACAGTGAACTCATTGTCATGTTCAAGAAACCAATTTGAAATGAGCTTTGTGACATGGTGCATTATCCTGCTGGAAGTATCCATCAGAGGATGGGTACATGGTAGTCATAAAGGGATGGACATGGTCATAAACAATGTTCAGGTAGCCCATGGCATTTAAACGATGGCCAATTGGCACTAAGGGGCCTAAAGTGTGCCCAGAAAACATCCCCCACACCATTACACCACCACCACCAGCCTGCACAATGGTAACAAGGCATGATGGATACATGTTCTCATTCTGTTTACGCCAAATTCGGACTCTACCATTTGAATGTCTCAACAGAAATCGAGACTCATCAGACCAGGCAACATTTTTCCAGTCTTTCAACAGTCCAATTTTGGTGAGCCTATGCAAATTGTAGCTTCTTTTTTCTATTTGTAGTGGAGATGAGTGGTACCCGGTGGGGTCTTCTGCTGTTTTAGCCCATCCGCCTCAAGGTTGTGCGTGTTGTGGCTTCACAAATGCTTTGCAGCATACCTCGGTTGTAACAAGTGGTTATTTCAGTCAACGTTGCTCTTCTATCAGCTTGAATCAGTTGGCCCATTCTCCTCTGACCTCTAGTATCAACAAGGCATTTTCTCCCACAGGACTGCCGCATACTGGATGTTTTTCCCTTTTCACACCATTCTTTGTAAACCCTAGAAATTGTTGTGCGTGAAAATCCCAGTAACTGAGCAGATTGTGAAATACTCAGACCGGCCCGTCTGGCACTAACAACCATGCCACCCTCAAAATTGCTTAAATCACCTTTCTTTCCCATTCTGACATTCAGTTTGGAGTTCAGGAGATTGTCTTGACCAGGACCACAACCCTACATGCATTGAAGCAACTGCCATGTGATTGGTTGACTAGATAATCACATTAATGAGAAATAGAACAGGTGTTCCTAATAATTCTTTAGGTGAGTGTATATATATATATATATATATATATATATATATATATACACAGTACAGACCAAAAGTTTGGACACACCTTCTTATTCAAAGAGTTTTCTTTATTTTCATGACTATGAAAATTTTAGATTCACACTGAAGGCATCAAAACTATGAATTAACACATGTGGAATTATATACATAACAAAAAAGTGTGAAACAACAGAAAATATGTCATATTCTAGGTTCTTCAAAGTAGCCACCTTGGCTTTGATTGCTGCTTTGCACACTCTTGGCATTCTCTTGATGAGCTTCAAGAGTTAGTCACCTGAAATGGTTTTCACTTCACAGGTGTGCCCTGTCAGGTTTAATAAGTGGGATTTCATGCCTTATAAATGGGGTTGGGACCATCAAGTAAAGAAAAATGAGTGGCCATCATTACTTTAAGAAATGAAGGTCAGTCAGTCCGAAAAATTGGGAAAACTTTGAAAGTGTCCCCAAGTGCAGTCACAAAAATCATCAAGCACTACAAAGAAACTGGCTCACATGCGGACCGCCCCAGGAAAGGAAGACCAAGAGTCACCTCTGCTGCGGAGGATAAGTTCATCCGAGACACCAGCCTCAGAAATCGCAGGTTAACAGCAGCTCAGATTAGAGACCAGGTCAATGCCACACAGAGTTCTAGCAGCAGACACATCTCTAGAACAACTGTTAAGAGGAGACTGTGTGAATCAGGCCTTCATGGTAGAATATCTGCTAGGAAACCACTGCTAAGGACAGGCAAGAAGCAGAAGAGACTTGTTTAGGCTAAAGAACACAAGGAATGGACATTAGACCAGTGGAAATCTGTGCTTTGGTCTGATGAGTCCAAATTTGAGATCTTTGGTTCCAACCACCGTGTCTTTGTGCGACGCAGAAAAGGTGAACGCATGGACTCTACATGCCTGGTTCCCACTGTGAAGCATGGAGGAGGAGGTGTGATGGTGTGGGTGTGCTTTGCTGGTGACACTGTTGGGGATTTATTCAAAATTGAAGGCATACTGAACCAGCATGGCTACCACAGCATCTTGCAGCGGCATGCTATTCCATCTGGTTTGCAGTTTAGTTGGACCATCATTTATTTTTCAACAGGACAATGACCCCAAACACACCTCCAGGCTGTGTAAGGGTTATTTGACCATGAAGGAGAGTGATGGGGTGCCTCCACAGATGACCTGGCCTCCACAGTCACCGGACCTGAACCCAATCGAGATGATTTGGGGTGAGCTGGACCGCAGAGTGAAGGCAAAAGGGACAACAAGTGCTAAGCATCTCTGGGAACTCCTTCAATACTGTTGGAAGACCATTTCCGGTGACTACCTCTTAAAGTTCATCAAGAGAATGCCAAGTGTGTGCAAAGCAGTAATCAAAGCAAAAGGTGGCTACTTTGAAGAACCTAGAATATGACATTTTCAGTTGTTTCACACTTTTTTGTTATGTATATAATTCCACATGTGTTAATTCATAGTTTTGATGCCTTCAGTGTGAATCTACAATTTTCATAGTCATGAAAATAAAGAAAACTCTTTGAATGAGAAGGTGTGTTCAAAGCACCAATAGAACATCTCAGGCAGTATAAAGATAACAATATATTATACAATATATTGTAATTTCGCCAAGCTTCTTCCCAGGAAAAAGGTACGTCGGAGTACTTTCAGCACCACTACCTGGTTTATATTCCTTTATCCACTGTAAGCACCAGTGGATCTCTAGACTGTATGCTGCAAATATCATTAATGTATTCATGCTACTTTCAGTTTTTTTGTATAAATGTATAAAGCATAATAATAAGAGATGAACAAAGTTATCAAAAATTTGTTTGGCTGCTTCACCGAAGTTCACAGAAAATTTGATTTGTTACTAATTGCTTAATCACGAATCACATTTCCATTGTAATGGGCGAAATGATAGGGAACCGCGATCTCATCGTCCTCCCTCATTTAACCCATCAGATACCGCATTCAACGCTGATTGCGGCATCTGACACATTGAGGACTTCAGGGGTTAAAAACAAAAAAATACATATTTACCTCATTCATTTGCTTGCGGAGAGGCCATCGTGGCCATCTTTATTCTTGACGGCCTCTCTGTGAGTAAATGGAGGAGGTTAGTGTTGAGTAGAACACTTCATGATGTTCTACCGAGCACAATGGAAGTCAATGGGAGAACCCGAGGCACCACTTGCTCTGAAGAGGGAAAGTGCATTAGAGGCAAGGATGTTTACCACTACACTGTACAGCTACATGTTACCTAGACAGAAATAAAAACTAAGTCTTCTGCTGAATAGGAATACTCACTAAATCAGAAACTACTATGAGGTTTTTCTAACATAGTTTAGCATTCATCTTTATAGCTGAGTGGATAAGGTCCTTGCCTCTAATGTACAACGTTGGGAGTTCATATCCTGGCAGAAACTTTCAGAAATAGATGCTAACTTAAATTTAAATATACTGACTCGAACACACGTGGTGTTCGGCCGAGCATAGCGATGCTCGAGCCGAACTGGTGTTTGGCCGAGCATGCTCGCTCAACAATAGAGGAGGTGAGTACGGTATGTATTGTTTCAGGAAAAATTGATTCATTACCACCAAGCACGAGGAAATTCGGCTTAGTGACAAATCAAATTTTGCCTGAAATTCGACTTCGGATACTTCAATTTGCTCAACACTTATTGCAATTATAAAGCAGGATCTTTATTTATCATTATTCCCTTCCAATATCCCTTACCCAAGGAGTGCCTTGCTGGAGAAAAAATAAATTAATAATAAAGACGGAGTCATTAGTTAGAATCCCAATCAGACCAGACATTGCTCCAATTATCACATTTTTTTCTTATTGGCGTTTAAAAATTTCTCTTATCCTTTCACTATATACTGTATGTTAAATTTCCCACTTTGATATAAATGGTGGTTCAGTCGATATCCAACTTCTGGCAATAAATAATCTCAATAAGAACCACACTTTTGTGAGGAACTCCTTTTTAGCTGTTAAGATTTTCACTGATTAGTAAAGGGGACTTGCATCCAAATATCCCCATGGTACCAATTTATATATCTTTGCATTACTACCTCTATTACCCTTATTATTTACCCAAAAAATCCACACATTCATTTGACTGAATATCAAAAAGTGCTTTGTTATTAGAGGTCTCATATGCAGAGTGTAGTTGTAAATGTCTAAAATATCCACTACCCCTTAAGGGCTCATTCACACAGTGAAAAATAAAGTGTCCTCCCAGGATATTAACCTGCGGGATCAGATCTCCTGGGTACCGCTCAGAGAAATAAGAAAATATGGAAAAGAAGGGGAGCAGTAACAATTTAAAACTTAACTTTTACTAAATCTATTCTCCCAAGATGGGGAGTAAGAGACCCCTTAAAAACAAAAATCACAACAAAACAGACATAACCCCTAAAGAGGGGGGAGGGGGGGGGTGTTTTGGGGATTTGGCGCAGCGTAAGTGGTGCTGCACACCAACACAGGTATCGGCCTCTCCAGGCCTATGGTAGTGACACAAAGACCTGTTATGGAGGGACCGAGTGATCCCTAGTGTCTGAATCCCTTGGAGTGGTCAAAGGAACAAACATGAAAAATGGAAAAATCTTACCAATTTTTATGGGCCTTACTTAGCGACCACATATTTATGGGTTAAAGCAGGAGGCGGTCACATGTGGCAGGTAGGTACTTCATCCAATATTCATGGAAGACGGAGAAGCACGTCAGGGGTATCCAAACGGTCCGGTATTAGAGTGGCATCAGGAAAGAAACTCACCCTAGTACCTCCCTGCTTGGCCTATCCTGGCCCTAGTGACCTAACACGGGGTCCGTGCCCCGCAAGGGGTGGCCCCGTCCGGAACCTCGCCCTGATGTGAAATCCCTAGGTGACCCTAACAAAGGGTGACTAGGGGCAAATTCTATATCTCAAGGCAAGTGGAGATATAATTTGATTCAATTGTATATACAGACGTGGACAAAATTGTTGGTACCCTTTGGTCAATGAAAGAAAAAGTCACAATGGTCACAGAAATAACTTTAATCTGACAAAAGTAATAATAAATTAAAATTCTATAAATGTTAACCAATGAAAGTCAGACATTGTTTTTCAACCATGCTTCAACAGAATTATGTAAAAAAATAAACTCATGAAACAGGCATGGACAAAAATGATGGTACCCCTAGAAAACACAGAACATAATGTGACCAAAGGGACATGTTAATTCAAGGTGTGTCCACTAATTAGCATCACAGGTGTCTACAACCTTGTAATCAGCCATTGGGCCTATATATATGGCTCCAGGTAATCACTGTGTTGTTTGGTGATATGGTGTGTACCACACTCGACATGGACCAGAGGAAGCAAAGGAAAGAGCTGTCTCAAGAGATCAGAAAGAAAATTATAGACAAGCATGTTAAAGGTAAAGGCTATAAGACCATCTCCAAGCAACTAGATGTTCCTGTGAGTACAGTTGCACATATTATTCATAAGTTTAAGATCCATGGGACTGTAGCCAACCTCCCTGGACGTGGCCGCAGGAGGAAAATTGATGACAAATCTAAGAGACGGATAATCCGAATGGTAACAAAAGAGCCTAGAAAGACTTCTAAAGAGATTCAAGGTGAACTTCATGCTCAAGGAACATCAGTGTCAGATCGCACCATCCGTCGTTGTTTGAGCCAAAGTGGACTACATGGGAGACGACCAAGGAGGACACCATTGTTGAAAACGAATCATAAAAAAGCAAGACTGGAATATGCCAAACTACATGTTGACAAGCCACAAAGCTTCTGGGAGAATGTCCTGTGGACAGATGAGACAAAAATCGAAGTTTTTGCCAAGGCACATCAGCTGTATGTTCACAGACGAAAAAATGAAGCATATCAAGAAAAGAACACTGTCCCTACTGTGAAACATGGAGGAGGCTCTGTTATGTTCTGGGGCTGCTTTGCTGCGTCTGGCACAGGGTGTCTTGAATCTGTGCAGGGTACAATGAAATCTCAAGACTATCAAGGAATTCTAGAGAGAAATGTACTAGCCAGTGTCAGAAAGCTTGGTCTCAGTCGCAGGTCATGGGTCTTGCAACAGGACAATGACCCAAAACACACCGCTAAAAACACCCAAGAATGGCTAAGAGGAAAAAATTGGACTATTCTAAAGTGGCCTTCTATGAGCCCTGACCTCAATCCTATTGAGCATCTTTGGAAGGAGCTGAAACATGCAGTCTGGAAAAGGCACCCTTCAAACCGGACACAACTGGAGCAGTTTGCTCATGAGGAGTGGGCCAAAATACCTGCTGAGAGGTGCAGATGTCTCATTGACAGTTACAGGAAGCGTTTGATTGCAGTGATTGCCTCAAAAGGTTGCGCAACAAAATATTAAGTTAGGGGTACCATCATTTTTGTCCATGCCTGTTTCATGAGTTTATTTTTTTACATAATTCTGTTGAAGCATGGTTGAAAAACAATGTCTGACTTTCATTGGTTAACATTTATAGAATTTTAATTTATTATTACTTTTGTCAGATTAAAGTTATTTCTGTGACCATTGTGACTTTTTCTTTCATTGACCAAAGGGTACCAACAATTTTGTCCACGTCTGTATCTCATAAATCATTTAAGATTGTAAAAGACTAGAACGCACACATAACTTTACGTGTCTAATGATATGTAAGCATGTCCCGACGCGTTTCTTAATGTAACATATCTAAATTAATCCACTGTTCTTAAAACTAAGACCCCATAAATCATCAGGGGACACGGGGCTTAGTATTATGGCTCCTGTCAGTCAGATTATTGCCACTGTAATAGATATCCCTCAATATATAACGTAATTGTTCCGAACTGAGCGAATTCAAACAGCAGGTGTCCACCATCAGAACTAGGTTCCGTGAACGCGGTTACCCAGATAGAATTTTGAGACAAGCATATCAAAAGGCACTGGGACACAGTAGGACCACTCTCTTATGTCCCACTACACAGTCCAACTTTGACACAAAGAAAACTATAAGGATAATAGGCACCTTTGATTCAGCTGCTACCCAAGTAAAAGGGATCCTTGGCCGTAACTGGGAGACCCTTTTGATGGACCCCGACTTAGCCGAAAATCTGAGCCCACACCCCTCGGTTACTTTCAGAAGAGGTACTAACCTGAGGGATAGATTAGTACACAGCCATTTCAGCCCCACGGTCAACAAAAGGACATGGCTGGACAGGGACACCGTAGGCTGTTACAAATGCGGCCACTGTAGTTTTTGCGAAAGGCTTATAAAGGGCAAATCCTTTGTGGCGAACCCCCCGGATAAAACCCACACGATCAAGCAGTTCATTAACTGCCGCAGCGTAGGGGTGATATACCTACTTAGCTGCGAATGCGGTTTACGTTATGTGGGCAAAACCCGGAGGGAACTCCGCAAACGGATGAGCAAACACCTGGGGGATATCCGCAATGGAAGGGACACTCCGATAGCCAGGCACGTTCTCTCGTCGTACGGAGGCCGCACATCAGCCTATAAATTCATGGGAATTGAAAGAGTCAATAAACCGGTTCGAGGGGGCGACTGGGATAGGCGGATCCTCCACCGTGAATGCTGGTGGATCTTTAAACTTAATACGTCCCACCCTCACGGCCTTAACGAACAACTACATTTTGGCTGCTATATCTGAACCCTCTCTTCCTATATGTGGCATCCCCTATGTAGTATATTTAACTACTGGTCCGATAGCCCATATCGCCACTAATTAAGCTTCTTCAAGCTCATTATCTAGACATAGGATACTCCACAATGCTTTCCTTGCTAGATGTCTGCTCTCCCTCTTTGTCCCCCCTTCCAGGCTAGTTAGTTTTTCAACCTACCAAAATGTTCCACCTAGTCCAATCAGTGAGGGGTTAATCCTTCCCCATCTGGGGAATGACAGTGTTGTAGCTTTTGGGGTTGGACCCGTACTTCCCTTGTGTAGCTCCACCTCCTCCATCAGCAGATTACACTGCTGTGACGCATCTCAATGGGGCGGTTTGGCGATTTTCCACCCCCCCCCTTCTCTGAGTTGCGCCCATCGGACGGCCCTGCAGGCATGACGACGCAATCGCGTCATAACATTTGCCTCCACCCTTGGCCCCACCCGATAACGCTGTTCCCGATAGCGCATGCGCCCTGTGGCGGCAGCCGCAACCCCGTCTGGCCGAATCATGTGATCGGGCCATGTCATGTGGGTCAGCGTCATGGGGGACATGCGCACAGACTGACGTCCCTCTCCCCCTTCTCCATTTAAATACTGCGCGCCAAAGTGCAGTAGCCAGGTGTACATCTTTTGTGAGGGACGGCACACTGAACCTGCAGGCCGACGCTTCTGGATAATTTTTACACCGCTCCAGCAGCAATGTGAGTACATGCTCACACCTAACATAAGGTGGGCAGCATGGGCACTTACATATAGTATTGTATTTACACAGCTTTTCTCTATGTGTCTTTATAGGATCTTCCATATGCCTCACTCTGTCATCAGTCTTTATTAAAGTGGAGGTTACTGCTTGATTAAATACCCCCCGCATACTTGCTACACTGGGATATCTATTACAGTGGCAATAATCTGACGCCATAATACTAAGCCCCGTGTCCCTTGATGATTTATGGGGTCTTAGTTTTAAGAACAGTGGATTAATTTAGATATGTTACATTAAGAAACGCGCCGGGACACGCTTACATATGATTAGACACGTACAGTTATGTGTGCATTCGAGTCTTTTACAATCTTAAATGATTTATGAGATATATACAATTTAATCAAATTATATCTCCACTTGCCTTGAGATATAGAATTTGCCCCTAGTCACCCTTTGTTAGGGTCACCTAGGGATTTCACATCAGGGCGAGGTTCCGGACGGGGCCACCCCTTGCGGGGCACGGACCCCGTGTTAGGTCACTAGGGCCAGGATAGGCCAAGCAGGGAGGTACTAGGGTGAGTTTCTTTCCTGATGCCACTCTAATACCGGACCGTTTGGATACCCCTGACGTGCTTCTCCGTCTTCCATGAATATTGGATGAAGTACCTACCTGCCACATGTGACCGCCTCCTGCTTTAACCCATAAATACGTGGTCGCTAAGTGAGGCCCATAAAAATTGGTAAGATTTTTCCATTTTTTATGTTTGCTCCTTTGACCACTCCAAGGGATTCAGACACTAGGGATCACTCGGTCCCTCCATCACAGGTCTTTGTGTCACTACCATAGGCCTGGGGAGGGCGATACCTGTGTTGGTGTGCAGCACCACTTACGCTGCGCCAAATCCCCAAAACAACCCCGCCCCCCCCCCTTTGTATGGGTTATGTCTGTTTTGTTGTGATTTTTGTTTGTAAGGGGTCTCTTACTCCCCATCTTGGGAGAATAGATTTAGTAAAAGTTAAGTTTTAAATTATTACTGCTCCCCTTCTTTTCCATATTTGCTCATTCACACAGCCATTCCTGTTCTGCGTTTACGTGTATTAGGGGCCACAATTTGCAGTCCTCAATGCATAGGCACCATCCGTGCGGCTGCCGCAGTGTATCCAGATCCATTGAACTTGAATGGGTCCGTGAGCTATCTGCACCGCAAAAAAATAGAACATGTTCTATTTATTTGCAGTGTGGAGGCATTGACAGAAACCCCACAGAGGCACTCCATAGTGCTTCCGTAGGCTTCCATGCCTCTATTCTGCACCGACCTTCCAGATTGTGGACCCATTCAAGTGAATGGATCCACATCCATGATGTGGGCACAGCCAACCATCGGCCTTGTGCATGAGCCCATACTCTTCAAGAGTGCTAAGTTTCTCGTATGCCAAAGTTTTTCAATTTATGATAACTACATATTGTGCTACATATTGTTGCCTTTATACTGTTGTCTGTTAGTGATGAGCGTCATAGGCAATATTTGTTTTTGCGATATTTAGCAATTTTTTTGTATAATACTCGCAATAAATTTCCGAATTCTAGAATTCTCAATCTCCAGTCTATATTTTCGCGATTGCGCACATCGGCACTAATGATACGCATTTGGTCTGACTCCACATTACTGATTGGTGCACTAAGTATTGTTGTGACATCACAGCACTATGTCTGTAGCATGTATGTATGGTACAGCAGAGAAACAGTGTTTTCTATCACACTACCTAACACCCTGCACTGGATCAGCTACACCAGTGTTTCCCAACCAGTGTGCCTCCAGCTGTTACAAAACTACAACTCCCAGCATGCCCGCACAGCCAAATGCTGTCCGGGCATGCTGGGAGTTGTAGTTTTGTAACAGCTGGAGGCACACTGGTTGGGAAACACTGAGCTACACTATATCACTATCTAACCTACACTGAGTATCTCCCACTAACTATCTGTATTATACAGTCCTGATCAAAAGTTTAAGACCATTTGAAAAATGGCAAAAAAATCATATTTAGCATGGCTGAATCTTAACAAGGTTCCAAGAAAAGCTTCAACGTGCAACAAGAAGAAATGCTTGTGAGACAAAACATTTTTTAAGCATTCAATTTAATGAAAACAACGAATAAACTGAAACAGGCTGTTTTTCAGCTGATCAAAAGTTTAGGACCACACCTCCAAAAAAAACTTATCCCCCCCTAAAACAGAAATCCAACTTCCAAACACAAACTCAGTAATGAGTAGCTCCGACGTTATTGTTTATCACTTCCAAAATTCGTTTTGGCATGCTTGATGCAAGCGTTTCCATGAGGTGAGTGGGAACAGTTCTCCAAGTGGTGAAGACGGCCGCACGAAGGCCATCTAATGTCTAGAACTGTTGTCCATTTTTGTAAACTTCCCTTGCCATCCATCCCCAAAGGTTCTCAATTGGATTTAGATCAGCGGAACACGCAGGATGGGCCAAAAGAGTGATGTTCTTCTCCTGGAAGAAGTCCCTTGTCCTGCGGGCATTGTGAACTGTAGCGTTGTCCTGTTGAAAAATCCAGTTGTTACAACAAAGACGAGGGCCCTTGTTCCACTGAAGGAATAAGCACCCCAGACCATTATGGCGCCCCCTCCACTGTGGCACGTAGAAAACATCTCAGGTGGGATCTGCTTGTCATGCCAGTAATGTTGGAAACCATCAGGACCATCAAGGTTACATTTTTTCTCATCAGAGAATAAAACTTTCTTCCACCTTTGAATGTTTGGTTCTCTCTTGCAAAGTCCAAACGAGCAGTTCTGTGGCGTTCAAGGAGACGAGGTCTTTAAAGACGTACTTTGTTTTTGAAGCCCTTCAGTCTCAGATTCTGTCTGATGGTTATGGGGCGGCAGTCAGCACCAGTTAGGGCCTTCATTTGGGTCGAGGATCGTCCAGTGTCTTGACTGGAATGACTACCACCTCAGCAGAGATGGCACGCTGTGAGAGACCCTGCTTATGCAGTTCAACAACTCAACCACATTCAAAAAGGGAGAGTTTTTTGCCTTTGCTATCACAACGTGTGACACCTGACAGAAAATGACCATGAATCCACATCTTTGCACAGATTTGGCATTTTAAAGGCATGTGGTCCTAAACTTTTGATCAGCTGAAAAACAACCTGTTTCAGTTTATTCGTTGTTTTCATTAAATTGAATGCTCAAAAAATGTTTAGTCTCAGTCCCATTTCTTCTTGTTGCATGTTGAAGCTCTACTTGGAACCTTGTTAAGATCCAGCCATGCTAAATATGATTTTTTTTTGCCATTTTTCAAGTGGTCTTAAACTTTTAATCAGGACTGTATATAGGAGTTAACTAACTATTTAATGTAATTGGATAGGAATAGAATCCAGATAAAAGCACAGAGCACAGCAATGTCACTGCTCGCTGTCTCTCACAACTGCAAAAAAAACTGCATAAAATGGCTGCTGGGGAGTTTCTTATATAGTAAAGTGGTAGGCAACTTTCCTATTGGTTGCTAAGCTCTGACAAAGATTTGCGGGGCAGGTTGTACTTTCTAATGCCACCATTTAATATGGCATGCAATGTAGCAAGAAAAAAATTCCAAATAGGGTGGAATTGGAAAAAAAAATTAATTTCTTCACCGTTTCATGGGTTTTGTCCCTACGGCGTTCCCTTTGTTGCAAAACTGACCTGTGCCCTTCATTCTCTGGGTCAGTACAATTACAATACCACAAATGTATATGTTTATTTCTAAATAGGCCTCATGCACACGGCCATTGTTTTGGCGGCTCGGATGCGGACCCATTCACTTTAATGAGGCCGCAAAAGATACGGACAGCACCCAGTGTGCCGTCCGCATCTGTTGCTCCATTCCGCGGTCTGCAATTTTAACCTGTCCTATTCTTGTTCGCATTTTTGCAGACAAGAATAGGCAGTTATATTAATGGCTGTCCGTGTTGTTTCGCAAATTGCGGAACACATGCGGACGCCATCCGTGTTTTGCGGACCGCAAAACACACAACAGTCGTGTGCATGAGGCCATAGTCATACATAATTATATTCTGACCCGCATAGCTTTTTTATAGTTATATCTACTGTGCTTTGTGGGGGCTCATTTTTTGCGGAACAATCTGTAGTTTTTATTCATACCAATTTGGAGTGTGCTTGATTTTTTTAAAATCACATTTTATTACATTTTTTGTGGTAAGAGAAACAATGAAAAAATAGAGAAACAGCCATTTTGACAGTTTTTTTTCCGTTATGCCATTCGCTGTATTTGAAAAATATTTTTATATTTTAATAGTACAGGCGTTTTCAGACCAGGTGATGACCATGCCGTTTATATTTTTTGTTATGTATTTTTTTATTATTCTTTGGAAAGGAGGATGATTCAAATTTTAAAAATTTTCATATATATTTTTTAATTTTTTTTACATTTTTTATGGTTTTGTAGCTCGTGTTTGAGGCTACAAGACTTACTATTTATTTTTTTATTCTGTACCATAATGTTTCAAAAAGATCTATGTTGATGGCAGAATTGCAAATTTTTTATGCTGGCCTGCCACCTGCTGGCCAGAATAAGAATTGCATCTCCAAAACCCTGAGTATCTTCAGAGAGACCCATCGCATTAAATTACTGGCATCCTCATTGGCCACTGAGGTTGCCGGTAAGAAACCTGGAAGCGCTCGCTTCTGGGTTTTTCAGCTTTTAGATGCAGTGATCACACTAGCAATAATGCCAATCGCGGGCATTAGCCCACGGGTCTCTGCTGTTTGAAACAGTGAGCGGGCACCATGTTTATCCATTGCTCCATCAACATACATGTATGGTGCTGCTAGCAAAAGGGTTAATGTTGAAAAAGCATTAAAATAAGACAGTGCAGTGTGTTTTTCAACATGCTGTTTGTTACCGCCGGCTATCATTCGTTAACCCATAGGCATATTTGTTGCTGTCACTTCGATATAATTAATGCTGTCTGGCTGTTAAAGAGTTTGAAAGAGGTTAGGTACAGAACTAAGACACCTTGGAGTGTCAGATATGACTATTCAGGGCAGTTGTGCACTTTTCATTCAGGTTGAATTTATGAGGTTCAAAATCAAATTTTACAACCGATATGTGTGAATTAGACCCAGAAAAATTTCAAGAAATTATTTTTAGTTAGCCAGCCCTTTTCAATAAAGGCAAATAAAAATACATAGGTACTAGTGTTGATCGAGCATGCTCGGCCGAACACCAGTTTTGCTCGAGCATCTCGATGCTCAGCACATGGCGGTATTTGCTCAAGTTTCCTCCTCGCGATTTTGTTAGCTGCTACGCAGGTAAATACTGCCCTTAACTGTAATGCCATGTTGGTTACTGGCACTACAGTGATTGGCTGGCCGGAACGCATCATCGGGTACTATATAGCACCCGATGACACGTGTTCGGCTCAGTGTTAGTCAGGGAGAGCTGTGCATTTTTTTTGTATGTAGAAAAACTTGTCAGAGACCCAAAAGTCCTTTTAAGGACTATTGTGTGTGGCAGCAATATCTATTTGTAGGGCATCCAGTGCTAAATAGCGTGCAATAGTCAGACCGCTGCAGACAGCGACATTATCTGCGCTACATCTCCTGTGATATCTGTGACATCCAGTGTACTTTCTCCGTAGACGGTGTCCTGGGGTACATCTCCTGTGTAACATTTACACATCCCAAATACCTGTGACATTCCCTGTAATTTTATATTAGCCGCTGCTGACATCAGCGACATTATCTGCGGTTTTTCTCCTGTGTAACGTGTGCGCATCCCAAATACCGTTTTTAATTTTTTGGTGCGCATACACTTACAAGTCCTACGGTACTGTATGTGTGACATACTTTCAAGCATATATAATATTTAATATGAAGAAGGCGAGCAGTAAGGGACAGGGAAGTGGCCGTGGTGCTGATGGTGCACACAGAGGCTGTGGCACTAGGCGTGTTGAAACTGTGCCTGCTGCCAGAGCACAAGAAAAACAATCATCCACGATACCTTGCTCCATGTCCCAGTTTGCAGGGCGGTGCAGGACAACCCTCTCGAAGTCAGACCATTGCGACCAGGTGGTCAGTTGGATTGCAGTAGATAATGCTTCCATTCGGTTAAGAGCCACCATGTCTTCCACCAAGTCCAGTCTCAGTAGCCAAGAGTCTGGTCAACACAGAGTCTTTCAAAACAAGTGATCCCACACTCTGATATTTCGAGGAGCTCTTTTCAGCGCCATTCCTTCATTTGGGCCTCTCGACAAGCCTGCTTGAAGAGGGACAAGAGATCTTGTGCCCTGATTTCCAAACTCTTGAGCATCCATAGTCACAAGAAGATGACGGTGGGGAACGGCAATTAGTGTTTCACAAGGTGGATGATGATGAGACACAGTTACCAATAAGTCAACAGCAATTAGTGTCTCAAGAGGTTGATGATGAGGATGAGACACAGTTGTCAATAAGTGAGGTTGTTGTTAGGTCAACAAGTCAGGAGCATGACAAGAGCGAGGAAGTAGAAGAGGAGGTGGTGGACGATGAAGTCACTGACCCAACCTGGGAAGGTGGCAAACAAAGCGAGGACAGCAGTACAGAGGGGGAGGGATCCGCAGCACCACAACAGGCTGGAAGAGGCAAAAGATAAAAGGCAGGCCACACCAAACAGGCCCGCAACTGTTTCCCGGAGAAAACCCTTGCGGAAATCTCCCTTGCCAAGGGGTAGGTGTTACGCAGTCTGGCGCTTTTTTGAGGAAAGTGCAGGCGACAAAAGAATTGTAATTTGCAACCTGTGCCATACAAAAATGAGCAGGGACGTGAATACTAGCAACCTCACCACCAACAGCATGATCCGCCACATGGCATGAAAGCACCATAAAAGGTGGGCCAAACACCTTGGTCTGCAATCTGTGTCTGTGGGTCAAACTACTGCCTCCTCTTCCCCTGTCTTACATGCTGGCCAATTCCCTGTTGAAGGTGCAGGCCTGGATACCTCCCATCATGCACCTGGACTTTCGCAAGCACCATCAGTGACCACATCCACTTCCATGTACCAGCGCAGCATACAAATTTCATTACCCCAGGCATTTGAACGCAAGTGCAAATACCCAGCCACCCACCCACAGGCCATAGCACTAAATGCGCAACTTTCCAAATTACTGGCCCTGGAAATGTTGCCATTTAGGCTTGTGGACACTGAGGCCTTCCACAGCCTGATGTCGGCAGCCATCCCTCGTTACGCAGTCCCCAGCCGCCACTATTTTTCTAGGTGTGCCTTACCCGTCTCACACCAGCATGTGTCTCGTAACATCAACCGTGCCCTGTCCAACGCAGTTACTGGGAAGGTCCACTTAAGCACTGACATATGGCCAAGTGCTTGTGGCCAGGGACGCTACATTTCACTGACGGCACACTGGGTGAAGGTTGCGGAGACTGGGAGCGAGTTGTACCCTGGGATGGCACAGGTGCTACCGACGCCAAGGATTGCGGGCCCTAATTTAATAAGGGTTTCTGTTACCACCTACGTTAGTGGCTCCAACCCCCACTTCTCCTCTTCTCCCTCCTCCTCCACTTCCACCTCAGAATTATCCTGCAGCACCAGTCAGCCATCAGTCGGTAGCTGGAAGCAGTGTAGCACTGCAGTAGAGAAGCGTCAACAGGCCGTGCTTAAACTGATCTGCTTAGGTGACAAACAGAACCCTACTGCAGAGCTGTGGCAGGGGATAAAAGACCAGAGTGAGCTGTGGCTCTTGCCACTTAACCGAGAACCAGGCATGGTTGTGTCTGATAATGGCCGTAACTTGGTGGCAGCTTTGGAGCTCGGGAAGCTCACACACATCCCATGCCTAGCCCATGTTTTCAACTTAGTGGTTCTGCGGTTTCTCAAAACTTACCCCAATTTGCCTGAGCTACTGGTAAAGGTGAGCCGCTTGTGTGCCCATTTCCACAAGTCATCGACTACTTCCACCAGTCTGTCAACACTGCAGCAGCGCTAAAAATTGCCAGCTCACCAACTGTTGTGCGACATGAGCACATGCTGGAACTCCACATTCTACATGTTGGCCAGGCTTTGTGAGCAGCAAAAGGCAGTAGTGGAAAACCAGCTGCAACATGGTCGTCACCTTTCCAGTTAGCTACCGCTCTTTACAAGCAAGGAGTTGGCATAGATGTCTGACCTCTGTTTGGTTTTAAGAAACTTTGAGGAATCAACAATGATGACGCTATTATCAGCGTAACCATCTCACTTCTGTGTCTACTAAAATGGTTGGTGCTTACAATTAAGGCCGACGCTTTGCATGTGGAAGAGGTGAAAATGGGGGAGACATTACACAGGGTGATAGCCAGACCACCCTCAGTTCATCTTCTCAGCACAAATTGGATAATGAGGAGGAGGAGCAGGAGACGGTTGCCTCCGCTACAGAGGGTAGTACCCATGGAAGTTTAATTCCATCTGTGCGTGGATGGGCAGAAGAGGTGGAAGAGGATGAGCAGATTAAGGCCCCTTTCACACGGGCGAGTATTCCGCGCAGGTGCAATACGTGAGTTGAACGCATCGCACCCGCACTGAATCCTGACCCATTCATTTCTATGGGGCTGTGCACATGAGCTGTGATTTTCACGCATCACTTGTGCGTTGCGTGAAAATCACAGCATGCTTTATATTCTGCGTTTTTCACGCAACGCAGGCCCCATAGAAGTGAATGGGGCCGCGTGAAAATCACAAGCATCCGCAAGCAAGTGCGGATGCGGTGCGATTTTCATGCATGGTTGCTAGATGATGATCGGGCTTGGGACCCGATCTGTATTATCTTCCCTTATAACATGGTTATAAGGGAAAATAATAGCATTCTGAATACAGAATGCAAAGTGAAATAGTGATGGAGGGGTTAAAAATAAATTAACTCACCGAGTCCACTTGATAGCGTAGTTGCGGATCTCTGTCTTCTTCTGTAATGTTGAGCTGCCGGCTAAGGACCTTTGGTGACGTCACATTACATGATCCAATCACATGGTCCCTCACCATGGTGATGAACCATGTGATTGTACCATGTGATGAGCACAGTGACGTCATCAAAGGTCCTATTCCTGTGCACAGCAAAGAAGAAGACAGAAGAGAAGCTGGGCTTCGCGATCAAGTGGATTAAGGTGAGATAAATAATTTTTTATTTTTTTTAACCCCTCCAGCATTATTGTACTATGCTTTCTGTATTAAGAATGCTATTATTTTCCCTTATAACCATGTTATAAGAGAAAATAATACAATCTACAGAACACCTAACCCAAACCCGAACTTCTGTGACACCCCGCCAGTACCCTCACCCTTATGCGTGGCCTAGTGTCACAAGCAGAGAAAAGTTTTGGAAGATGTGAAAGAGTACTTAGGCCTCTTTCACACTTGCGTTGTCAGGATCCAGCGTGTACTCCACTTGCCGGAATTACACGCCGGATCCGGAAAAACGCAAGTGTACTGAAAGCATTTGAAGACGGATCCGTCTTCAAAATGCTTTCAGTGTTACTATGGCACCCAGGACGCTATTAAAGTCCTGGTTGCCATAGTAGGAGCGGGGAGCGGTATACTTACAGTCCGTGCGGCTCCCGGGGCGCTCCAGAGTGACGTCAGAGCGCCCAATGCGCATGGATGATGTGCCATGTGATCACGTCATCCATGCGCCTGGGGCGCCCTGACGTCACTCTGGAGCGCCCCGGGAGCCGCACGGACTGTAAGTATACCGCTCCCCCGCTCCCCGCTACACTTTACCATGGCTGCCAGAACTTTAGCGTCCCGGCAGCCATGGTAACCATTGAGAAAAAGCTAAACGTCGGATCCGGCAATGCGCCGAAACGACGTTTAGCTTAAGGCCTGATCCGGATCAATGCCTTTCAATGGGCATTCATTCCGGATCCGGCCTTGCGGCAAGTCTTCAGTTTTTTTGGCCGGAGCAAAAAGCGCAGCATGCTGCGGTATTTTCTCTGGCCAAAAAACGTTCCGTTCCGGAACTGAAGACATCCTGATGCATCCTGAACGGATTTCACTCCATTCAGAATGCATTAGGATAATCCTCATCAGGATTCTTCCGGCATAGAGCCCCGACGACGGAACTCTATGCCGGAAGACAATAACACAGGTGTGAAAGAGCCCTTTGCAGACCGTGTCAGCGTCCTCAAAGTTCCCTCTGTGCCTTACAACTACTGGGTGTCCAAGCTGGACACATGGCACAAACTGGCGCTCTATGCCTTGGAGGTGCTGGCCTGCCCTGCCACCAGTGTTTTGTCAGAGCGGGTATTTAGTGCTGCTGGGGTCATAATAACTGATAAGCGCATCCGTCTGTCAACTGAAAATGCTGACAGGTTGAACAAGGCCTGGACTGCCCCTGACTTCTCTACTCCACCAGAGGAAAGCGGCTGAACATAAAGGCACTTTAAATGTTTTTTTTTTATATATGTACTGAATACATTGTATTCCCATGCAACCCTTCTAACACAAAAAGAATTATATGGTTCAATCTTCCTTTTCTCATCCTCCTCCTCTTCCATAATATCAACATGTTTATTAGTCTGACCTTTCTCCTAATGTTGTAGAGGGTCAGCTCACCTGCAGGCTCTTGCATATAATGTTTTAGAGGGTCAGCTCACCAGCAGGCCCTCACCTATAATCTTTTTTAGAGGGTCAGCTCACCTGCAGGCCCTCGCAGGTGTATGATGTCCTCCTTTATGTGTAATAAAGGGTGTATTGGAGTGCCTGTTCCTTGTAATTTTTGGAAGCCCTTTCACCTAGTGCATAGGCTTTATGAGTGTAGGAGTCCCACTACCTGAATAAATTGTACCAAAATGTGAATGAGGCCCTCCATCATGTGATATACAGGTTGAATTGGAGTGCCTCTTCCTTGTAATTTTTGGCAGCACTCACACTTTACATACAAGTAAATATTCATGAAAGAATGTTTCCTAACAATTTTTCTTCTAAAATCGATTTTATCTTCAGTTTTGTGTGTATTAATGTCAGTCTGTAAAAGTGGCGTACTACTCGAAGAACATCGTTCCTAGCAGCAAACTGAGAGTCCAAGATGCATCCAGATATCCTCCCCATGCTGTTTCTGAACCATTTTGGTGGTGTTTCCATCAATTTCTGACCTTTTCCTATGACCCAGACACCCTCCCCTCTTCAGAGCAGGGGGTGCCTGGTTTAATGCTCGGATTCTCCCATTGACTTCCATTGTGCTCGGGTGCTCGGTAGATCACCCGAGCATCCCGAGGTGTTCGACCCTAGCACCCGAAGTTGTCAGAAAGTTCACCCAGAGGGCGAGAGTTGGAGTACAGGTCACTCCTTGCTTTTACTTTTTCAAATTGTTGAAAGATCGTCTCCTTAAATAATCTTAGAGTTAAAGTCGCATGGCCATGCTTCAGTTATTTGTGGAATCTTTTCAGAGCATCGGTATCCAGCACCACAACCAGTACGCTTTGGTCTAGCGTTACATGCAAAAAGTCACAAGTGGCAATATTATCACCACTTGTGACTTTTTGGATGTAACACTAGACCAAAGCGTACTGGTTGTGGTGCTGGATACTCTCGCGAGAACTGTGTGTAGAGCGGGACAGAGAGACAGTAAAGGTAATTGCAAGAAAGCTTTACCGGAACACAGGTACTAATTTGCCCCGAGAACATACACCTGAGCGCACACCAGCCAGTGTGAAGACCACATACAGGTCCTTCTCAAAAAATTAGCATATTGTGATAAAGTTCATTATTTTCTGTAATATACTGATAAACATTAGACTTTCATATATTTTAGATTCATTACACACCAACTGAAGTAGTTCAAGCCTTTTATTGTTTTAATATTGATGATTTTGGCATACAGCTCATGAAAACCCAAATTTCCTATCTAAAAAAATTAGCATATTTCATCCGACCAATAAAAGAAAAGTGTTTTTAATACAAAAAAAGTCAACCTTCAAATAATTATGTTCAGTTATGCACTCAATACTTGGTCGGGAATCCTTTTGCAGAAATGACTGCTTCAATGCAGCGTGGCATGGAGGCAATCAGCCTGTGGCACTGCTGAGGTGTTATGGAGGCCCAGGATGCTTCGATAGCGGCCTTAAGCTCATCCAGAGTGTTGGGTCTTGTGTCTCTCAACTTTCTCTTCCCAATATCCCACAGATTCTCTATGGGGTTCAGGTCAGGAGAGTTGGCAGGCCAATTGAGCACAGTAATACCATGGTCAGTAAACCATTTACCAGTGGTTTTGGCACTGTGAGCAGGTGCCAGGTCGTGCTGAAAAATGAAATCTTCATCTCCATAAAGCTTTTCAGCAGATGGAAGCATGAAGTGCTCCAAAATCTCCTGATAGCTAGCTGCATTGACCCTGCCCTTGATAAAACACAGTGGACCAACACCAGCAGCTGACTTGGCACCCCAGACCATCACTGACTGTGGGTACTTGACACTGGACTTCAGGCATTTTGGCATTTCCCTCTCCCCAGTCTTCCTTCAGACTCTGGCACCTTGATTTCCGAATGACATGCAAAATTTGCTTTCATCCGAAAAAAGTACTTTGGACCACTGAGCAACAGTCCAGTGCTGCTTCTCTGTAGCCCAGGTCAGGCGCTTCTGCCGCTGTTTCTGGTTCAAAAGTGGCTTGACCTGGGGAATGCGGCATCTGTAGCCCATTTCCTGCACACGCCTGTACACGGTGGCTCTGGATGTTTCTACTCCAGACTCAGTCCACTGCTTCCGCAGGTCCCCCAAAGTCTGGAATCGGTCCTTCTCCACAATCTTCCTCAGGGTCCGGTCACCTCTTCTCGTTGTGCAGCGTTTTCTGCCACACTTTTTCCTTCCCACAGACTTCCCACTGAGGTGCCTTAAAAAAGCACTCTGGGAACAGCCTATTCGTTCAGAAATTTCTTTCTGTGTCTTACCCTCTTGCTTGAGGGTGTCAATGATGGCCTTCTGGACAGCAGTCAGGTCGGCAGTCTTACCCATGATTGCGGTTTTGACTAATGAACCAGGCTGGGAGTTTTTAAAAGCCTCAGGAATCTTTTGCAGGTGTTTAGAGTTAATTAGTTGATTCAGATGATTAGGTTAATAGCTCGTTTAGAGAACCTTTTCATGATATGCTAATTTTTTGAGATAGGAATTTGGGGTTTTCATGAGCTGTATGCCAAAATCATCAATATTAAAACAATAAAAGGCTTGAACTACTTCAGTTGGTGTGTAATGAATCTAAAATATATGAAAGTCTAATGTTTATCAGTACATTACAGAAAATAATGAACTTTATCACAATATGCTAATTTTTTGAGAAGGACCTGTATCATCAGGTGGGGTGAGTGCTCAGTGAGCAGCTGCTTATCCGCTTTACACTAATATAGTGCGGTAACAAAATCACTTGTGACTTTTTGGATGCAGCGTTATATCAAAACGTAAAGGTTGCCAGTAACAATCCACCCGGAAAATATACACCTGAGCGCACCCTAGCCAGTGTGAAGATCTCTTACCAACAGGTGAAGTGCGGTGCTCAGGAAGCAACCATTCATTTGCACAATATCAATATAGTGCAATATTATCACCACTTGTGACTTTTTGGATGTAACGCTAGACCAAAGAGTACTGGTTGCCAGTAATATAGCATCGACATCAGATGAATTAATAAGGACATTAACTGGATAATTTGTTGTGACGGGAATCCCTTTTTTTGCACCTTATTCCCAGCAAGTTTTATATTGTGTTTTAGTGTTTTATATATTTTAGTGTTGCATTTTATTACTATTATATTGCATTATACCCTATATTAAACATTGTGCCTGCTCCATGGTGGTTTGAATACTTACCTAATAAGATTAATTTGTCGAATGTTAAAAAAATAACACACCGAGGAGCCATGTGCTGGTGTCCTCAGAGCACCAGAAGTGACTAAGCATGGTGGGTGGCTCGCTTCAGGTACATTTGCAGTCTGCTTTTTGCCTCCTGTGTCCTGTGAGCTCTGCCTGCTTTTACTCCTTCTACTCCCTCTCTGCTGCTCCGTCTATCCCTCTGAACGCCCCTCCTCTTTCTCTCTTGTGGGCACCCACGTGACTTCCATTGACACGTCATCATCATCATCACCTTCACCACCACTGACATTTGAGATCTTGGAGTAGGCAGCAACAGCGGGGACCTCCCTCCTTGAGATGATCTGGGTACTGTCGTCAGACCGCTGGGTGGTGGCCATTGCTACCTCCTCTTCCTCACCCGATGTCAAGAATGGCTGCGCATCGGTAAGGTCTGGGATAGGATGGGAAAATAATTCCTCTGACTCGAGTGGAGGGGCTATGGTGGTGGTGGTGTCTTTGGGGGTGCACACAGCAGAGAGTGAGGAGGGTGAAGATACAGAGGATGAGAAGAGTGCAGAAACGGAAGGCTGAATGAGCCACTCAACCAACTCTGGTGCATCCTTTGAATTAATTGCACGCGCCTTCTCCAACTTCACACTTAGGCTCCAGCCTGGTGCACCTGCCCGACCCCTACCACCCCTGCAGAATGGAAGCAGGTATATTGCAGGCCTCAATCAATATTTGGTGGAAACAGGTATATCGAACCCCATAATCTGTATTTTGTGGAAGCAGGTATATCACAGGCCTCAATCAATATTTGGTGGAAACAGGTATATCAAACCCCTTAATCGGTATTTTGTGGAAGCAGGTATATCGCAGCCTCAATCAATATTTGGTGGAAAAAGGCATATAAAACCCCTTAATCAGTATTTTGTGGAAGCAGGTATATTACAGCCCTCAATCAGTGTTTTGTGGAAGCAGTATATCAAACCCCTTATCAGTAATTTGTGGAAGCAGGTATATCGCAAGCCTCAATATTTGGTGGAAAAAGGTATATCAAACCCCTTAATCAGTATTTTGTGGAAGCAGGTATATTACAGCCCTCAATCAGTGTTTTGTGGAAGCAGGTATATCAAACCCCTTAATCGGTATTTTATGGAAGCAGGTATATCGCAGCCTCAATCAATATTTGGTGCAAAAAGGTATATAAAAACCCTTAATCAGTAATTTGTGGAAGCAGGTATATTACAGCCCTCAATCAGTGTTTTGTGGAAGCAGTATATCAAACCCCTAATCAGTAATTTGTGGAAGCAGGTATATCGCAGGCCTCAATATTTGGTGGAAAAAGGTATATAAAACCCCTTAATCAGTATTTTGTGGAAGCAGGTATATCACAGACCTCAATCAATACTTGGTGTAAGCAGGTATATTAAACCCCTTAATACGTATTTTGTGGAAGCAGGTATATTACAGCCCTCAATCAGTGTTTTGTGGAAGTAGGTATATCAAACCCCTTAATCAGTAATTTGTAGAAGCAGGTATATCGCAGGCCTCACTCAATATTTGGTGTAAACAGGTATATCGAACCCCTTAATTAGTATTTTGTGGAAGCAGGTATATCACAGACCTCAATCAATACTTGGTGTAAGCAGGTATATTAAACCCCTTAATCCGTATTTTGTGGAAGCAGGTATATTACAGCCCTCAATCAGTGTTTTGTGGAAGCAGGTATATCAAACCCCTTAATCGGTATTTTATGGAAGCAGGTATATCGCAGCCTCAATCAATATTTGGTGCAAAAAGGTATATAAAAACCCTTAATCAGTAATTTGTGGAAGCAGGTATATTACAGCCCTCAATCAGTGTTTTGTGGAAGCAGTATATCAAACCCCTAATCAGTAATTTGTGGAAGCAGGTATATCGCAGGCCTCAATATTTGGTGGAAAAAGGTATATAAAACCCCTTAATCAGTATTTTGTGGAAGCAGGTATATCACAGACCTCAATCAATACTTGGTGTAAGCAGGTATATTAAACCCCTTAATCCGTATTTTGTGGAAGCAGGTATATTACAGCCCTCAATCAGTGTTTTGTGGAAGCAGGTATATCAAACCCCTTAATCAGTAATTTGTGGAAGCAGGTATATCGCAGGCCTCAATATTTGGTGGAAAAAGGTATATAAAACCCCTTAATCAGTATTTTGTGGAAGCAGGTATATCACAGACCTCAATCAATACTTGGTGTAAGCAGGTATATTAAACCCCTTAATCCGTATTTTGTGGAAGCAGGTATATTACAGCCCTCAATCAGTGTTTTGTGGAAGCAGGTATATCAAACCCCTTAATCAGTAATTTGTGGAAGCAGGTATATCGCAGGCCTCACTCAATATTTGGTGTAAACAGGTATATCGAACCCCTTAATCAGTATTTTGTGGAAGCAGGTATATCAAACCCCTCAATTATTATTTTTTGCCACAACAGTTATATCACACCACCCTTTTCATTTAGGGCAACAGGTATATTGCAGCCGTCAATCAGTATTTTGTGGAAGCAGGTACAAACCGGATTCCCAAAAAGTTGGGACACTAAACAAATTGTGAATAAAAACTGAATGCAATGATGTGGAGATGGCAAATGTCAATATTTTATTTGTAATAGAACGTAGATGACAGATCAAACGTTTAATCCGAGTAAATGTATCATTTTAAAGGAAAAATACGTTGATTCAAATTTTCACGGTGTCAACAAATCCCCAAAAAGTTGGGACAAGGAGCAATAAGAGGCTGGAAAAAGTAAATTTGAGCATAACGAAGAGCTGGAAGACCAATTAACACTAATTAGGTCAATTGGAAACACGATTGGGTATAAAAAGAGCTTCTAAGAGTGGCAGTGTCTCTCAGAAGCCAAGATGGGTAGAAGATCACAAATTCCCACAATGTTGCACAGAAAGATAGTGGAGCAATATCAGAAAGGTGTTACCTAGCAAAAAATTGCAAAGACTTTGCATCTATCATCATCAACTGTGCATAACATCATCTGAAGATTCAGAAAATCTGGAACAATCTCTGTGCGTAAGGGTCAAGGCCATAAAACCATACTGGATGCCCGTGATCTCCGGGCTCTTAAACGACACTGCACCACATCAGGAATACTTCCAGAAACCATTGTCAGTGAACACAATCCACCGTGCCATCCGCCGTTGCCAGCTGAAACTCTACAGTGCAAAGAAGAAGCCATTTCTAAGCAAGATCCACAAGCTCAGGCGTTTTCACTGGGCCAGGGATCATTTAAAATGGAGTGTGGCAAAATGGAAGACTGTTCTGTGGTCAGACGAGTCACGATTCGAAGTTCTTTTTGGAAATCTGGGACGCCATGTCATCCGGACCAAAGAGGACAAGGACAACCCAAGTTGTTATCAACGCTCAGTTCAGAAGCCTGCATCTCTGATGGTATGGGGTTGCATGAGTACATGTGGCATGGGCAGCTTGCATGTCTGGAAAGGCACCATCAATGCAGAAAAATATATTCAGGTTCTAGAACAACATATGCTCCCATCCAGACGTCATCTCTTTCAGGGAAGACCCTGCATTTTTCAACAAGATAATGCCAGACCACATTCTGCATCAATCGCAACATCATGGCTGCGTAGGAGAAGGATCCGGGTACTGAAATGGCCAGTCTGCAGTCCAGATCTTTCACCTATAGAGAACATTTGGCGCATCATAAAGAGGAAGGTGCAACAAAGAAGGCCCAAGACGATTGAACAGTTAGAGGCCTGTATTAGACAAGAATGGGAGAGCATTCTTATTTCTAAACTTGAGAAACTGGTCTCCTCGGCCCCCAGACGTCTGTAGAGTGTTGTAAGAAGAAGGGGAGATGCCACACAGTGTTGAAAATGGCCTTGTCCCAACTTTTTGGGGATTTGTTGACACCATGATATTCTGATTCAACATATTTTTCCTTTAAAATGGTACATTTTCTCAGTTTAAACTTTTGTTCCGTGATTTATGTTCTATTCTGAATAAAATATTAGAAGTTGGCACCTCCACATCATTGCATTCAGTTTTTATTCACGATTTGTATAGTGTCCCAACTTTTTTGGAATCCAGTTTGTAGAAACACAAGGGCAATAAACAAATAAAATGGCATATAACTGCACAAAATGATAGAGGGGATCATTATGGGATATGTAAATTAACTACACCAGGTCTTTTGTTTAGATAGCACCATATGTGGCCATGCAAGTTTGGTTAACAACTTCCTTCCTTTCTTCCTGCAAAAATGGTGAGCAAGGTCCTGAAACTTTATTGTCATTGTACTAGTGATAAGCTTGCTACTCTCGTGGAGGAAATTCTAAATCTAAAAACAGAGCAGCCATAAAAAGTTATATAACTTGGAGGCCACTGGTAGGACTTTTCCACATAATGAAATATTTAATCTGTAAAGTATCTTTGAGAGTCATGTTTCTATAAATATATTGGAGTGTTATGCAATTTTCTGGTACATAGAATGAATGAATCTGATCCTTGTTTGTTATCTGACTGTCCTGCAGCCATGAAATCGTATGACAAACTATCAAAACAATCTGCACACAACCTAAACGCTGTAATTGTGTCGATCAAGTAGGTATTATCTGCTTTTCAAAAGCTTATTGTTGCTGTTGTCCTTTTGCTTCAGACTACTGTATGACCTCCTCAGGCACAGACTCCCAATATGTGCATACGACTTTCAGTTAAACTTTTGATCCTCAGTCATGCTGAAGTTCAAACAATATCACTAATCATTAACTTAATGTCAAATGAGTATAAAGCATATTGCAAAGGATTAAGGAATGAAAACTGAAGCTCTGAGGACAGGACAATTCTGAAAGACCACTAAGGGCTGTTTCACACGAGCGGATGCCGTGCGTGACATCCGCTCTGTGAAAGAGTGCCAAGACCCGATGCAGACTGCAGAGGCACGGAGCATTAACATGACTGATAATGCTCCGTGCCTCTGCAGTCTGCATCGGGTCTTGGCACTCTTTCATGGAGCGGATGTCACGCACGGCATCCGCCCGTGTGAAACAGCCCTAACTGTTTTCTCTTCGATAGCAGTCTTCTGTATCACTTACAGTGGTTGTTAAATAACTTAGATTTCAGTGCAAAATGTCAAGTCTATAGTCCCTTAAAACTGAAACTTTACATAGTAATAGCACATAAGTACTATCGATTGCCCCTGACTTCTCTACTCCACCAGAAGAAAGTGGCTGAACATAAAGGCACTCTAATCATGGCTTTTATGGTGTATTGAATACACTGTATTACTATGCACCCCTTACGCCACTAAAAAGGATATATGGTTCAATCTCAGTTTTCTCGTCCTCCTCCATCTTATCAACATGCTTATTAGGCTACCCTCGCTCCTAATGTTTTAGAGGGTCAGCTCAGCAGCAGACCCTCACCCCTAAATTTCTTAGATGGTCAGCTCAGCAGCAGGCCCTCGCCCCTAATGTTTTTGAGGGTCACCAGCAGGCCATCAATCATACATTTTCAAGGGTGTGTATGATGCCCTCCTTTATGTGTAATAAAGGGTGTATTGGAGTGCCGGTTCCTTGTAATTTTTGGCAGCCCTTTCCCTTAGTGCATAGGCTTTATGAGTTTAGGAGTCCCACTATCTGAACAATTGTACCACAATGTAAATGAGACAATGAAAAGGAAAAACTAGAAAATACTAGAAAAGCTGAAACCACTTGTCCGTCGCTGTCAGGCACGATGTCACAGGCAAGGCATATACTTTCAAGCCGATTTATTAAAGTCTATGCGTTTCATATAGCCCTCTTCATCAGGACAATATTCTAAGCATACATACAAAAAACATGAGGTTCTATTTAAAACACATGTTGTTTGGGTTTGCTGGGGGCTAGGATGCTCTTAATAGTTGGGGACTGCCTATAGGTGATTTTTGGGTACATGAGAGATGTTTTACTAAATGTATTTATTTGAGGTGCACAGTACACCACCTCAAATAAATACATCAAAGAGATACTGGCCAAACATTGGCGCATATTACTTCAAGACCCGCACTTAGCAAAACATATCTTATGTATCCCAAAAATAACCTAACCTATAGATGGGCCTCAACTATTAAGAGCATCCTAGCCCCCAGCAAACCCAAACAACATAACATCAAGAAACACAGCTTTAAGACAAAAACATCAACAGAGTTTTAGATGCAGATCAAACCGATGTCTGTGCTTCAAAATAATTACCCATAAACAAACGACTTTCACTTCAAAATACAATGGAATGATTTTTCCCATAAAACAACATATGTTGTGCCAGTCCATACAGGACAAGTGATTCCAGCTTTTCTTTGTCTTATCTTATTACTGCACTGAACTTAGTAAAAGTGCAGTTGGGAACCAAGGCTGCAGTCAGGCCCTATCCTGGATGCTAGTCGGGAATATATATAAAAACACCAGCAGGGCGATTTTTGTTCTTGTGACTCTATCACGAGACTATATCTGTCTGTAAAGCAATACCACACACGAGTCGCTGCCTCCCCTTTCTGTTTTTTATATTCACAATGTGAATGAGGCCCTCCATTATGTGATATACAGGTTGTATCGGAGTGCCTCTTCTTTGTAACTTTTGGCAGCACTTTACATACAAGTAAATATACAAGAGAGAATGTTTCCCAACAATTTTTCCTCTAAAATTGATTTTATCTTCGGTTTGATGCGTATTATTGTCAGTCTGTAAAATTACTACTCGGACAACATCGCTCCCAGCAGCGACCTGGGAGTCCAAGATGCACCCAGACATCCTCCCCATGCTGTTCCTGAACCATTTTGGTGGTGTTTCCATCAATTTCTGACCTTTTCCTATGAACCAGGCACCCTCCCCTCTTCAGAGCAAGGGGTCCCTGGTTTAATGCTCGGGTTCTCCCATTGACTACCATCGTGTTCAGGTGCTCAGTAGAGCACCCGAGCATCCCGATGTGTTTTACTCGAGCATCCGAGCACCCCAGCACTATATAAAATCCCTGAAAAATCTCTTAGCGGCCTGTAGCATCAGTGTAGTTTATTTAATTGAAGAACATCACTGATTATGCGAATATTGGTGTTTTGATTCTTTTGTAGATCTCTAGATATTTCTTTCTATTTTTATCTTTAAAATATTTATTTTGAGTTTAGATCTTAAAGTGCCTTTGATGACTTGCATTTAATATGAAGTTTATTTCTTCACAGTTACCGTCTAGCTCCAAAGTTTCACTTCCCGATCCAGTTTGATGATGTGTACAATGTAGTTAAATTTTTTCTGCAAGAAAGGGTCCTAGAAAAGTATTCTGTAGATCCCAGTCGTATTGCAGTATCTGGAGACAGTGCTGGAGGAAACTTAGCTGCTGCTGTGGCACAAATGGTAAGACTGCAAAGATACATTATTTGCCAGTTTCCAGTGTTATCTCTGCAATTATTTTTATTACTTTGGCCTTTATGCACAGTGTCGTATTAGAAATGTGTGTTATATGGTTCCATAATAGGTTGCCTATAGCTTGCTATTGAAGAACTCTGTACTTCTGGGTGCTGTTGAAGCTACTGTTCAGGGGGCAGCTGCTGTGGAGGTCACTGTTAAGAGGGCAGGTTATTGTGGAAATCACTGTTAAGGAGACAGGGTACTGTGGAGGTCACTGTTAAAGGGGAAGACCCTGTGGATTTTACTGTTAAAGGGGCGGGAACTGTGGAGGACACTGTTAAGGGAGGAGGGGATTGTGGAGGCCACTATTAAAGGGGCAGTGGGGTACTGTGAGGTCACTGTTAAGGCAGTGGGATACTTTAAGGTCACTGTTAAGGGAGCAGGGTAGGTATAGTGGAGGTCACTGTTAAGGGAGCAGGGTATTGTTACAGTCACTGTTAAAGGGGCAGTCGCTGTGAAGGTCTCTGTAAAGGGGGACTGTAACCTATGGTCAGTGTTAAGGGGTGGGTGCTATAGAGGTCACTGTTAAGAGGGTGGACCCTTGTGGAGGTCACAGTCAAGGGGGTGGGGTGCTGTGAAACTCACTGTTAAAGGGGCAGGCTGCTGAGAATGTCAAAGTTATGGGGGTGGGCTGCTGTGGAGGTTCCATTTTAAGGAGGCGGGGCACTGTGGGGGGGGCAGTGTTAAGGGGTGGGTGGCTGTGGAGGTCCCTGTTATGGGGGAGGGTGCTGTAGATGTCACTGTTATAGGGGATACTGTCAATATCTTTTAACGACACACACAAACCTTAACCCGTAGGATACCAGCGCCGTACGGCGCTGGAAAGTAGGTCTAAAGTCTCAGGGCCGTACAATCCTGCGCCCGCCCGATCAGTGGCAGGGGTCCGTCAGTGAAAACACCAATCCCGGCGCATTAACCCTCGCACTGCCGCGGTCAGCACTGACCGCAGCACGTGTGGGATCCTGCAGGGTGGACACTGCTGTTACTGGGACCCGATGACAGGGAAGGCAGCCTGATGCCTTACTTAGGCATCGTGGCTGCCTTCCGTGACAGCCTGTGAGATCCAGGCTCATGGATCTCACAGGCAGGAAGCTCTAAGTGTATTACAGCGTGCAATACACTTACAGCCAATTCATTACAATGCAGAAGTATTGTAATGCTTTGTAAAGGGGATCAGACCCCAAAAGTTGAAGTCCCAGAGTAAGAAAAAATATTAAGTGAAATTTTTTTTAAAAAAAATAAAGTTTTACAAAAAATTGTTACAAGTAAAAAAAAAAAAAAAAAAGCACCCTTTTCCTAAAATAAAGTAAATTTTTTGTTGTAAAAAATAGGGGGGAAAAAAGCAGACATATTAGGTATTGCTGCATCCATATAGACTGGCTCTATAAAAATATCACATGACCTAACCCCTCAGGTAAACACCATCAAAAAATAAAAATAAAAACTGTGCTAAAAACCCCCCAATTATTTTGTCACCTTACATCAATAAAAGTGAAACACCAAGCAATCAAAAAGGTGTATGCCCACCAAAACAGTAACAGTCTAACCATTGTCACCGCCAGTTCTGTGAGAAGGTCTGGCAGACGTCCTTCTCTACCTCTTGCATGACATTCTTTGTTTTGGTTTCACTTTGTCATCTCCTTTCCTTCTCTCAGGTGTCACCTATTTAGACTAATCATCTCCCTTTATATTCCCTCCCATACTGCCTCACTTTGCAGTTTATACTACTTCCTTGATGAAGTGTTCACTGCTGGAGGCAGCTGCTGCTGTTTGCTCAGATAATTCTTGTCATGAATTGTGTTTCCTTGCTGACTTGATTCTAGGTGACCCTGACTCCGTCAATATTAAGTGCAGGGAGACGGTGGTGGTGTCCCCTCACTATTATAGGGTTTTCAGGTGTCACACAGTCTTAGGTACGTGGGCATGCAATCGTCTACCATGGAGACCTTTGCATGGGCACAGCTGTCAGGGAGAGCTCTTAGGCCCCTTTCACACGGGCGAGTATTCCACACTGGGTGAAATGCGTGAGGTGAACGTATTGCACCCGCACTGAATCCTGACCCAGTCATTTACATGGGGCTGTGCACATGAGCAGTGATTTTCACGCATCACTTGTGCGTTGAGTGAAAATCGCAGCATGCTCTATATTCTGCGTTTTTCATAGAAGTGAATGGGCTGCGTGAAAATTGCAAGCATCTGCAAGCAAGTGCGGATGCGGTGCGATTTTCATGCATGGTTGCTAGGTGACGATCGGGCTGGGGACCCGATCTGTATTATTTTCCCTTACAACATGGTTATAAGGGAAAATAATAGCATTCTGAATACAGAATGCAAAGTAAAATAGTGATGGAGGGGTTAAAAATAAAAATAAATGTAGTCACCAAGTCCACTTGATCGCGTAGTTGCGGATCTCTGTCTTCTTCTGTAATGTTGAGCTGCCGGCTAAGGACTTGTGGTGACGTCACATCACATGGTCCCTCACCATGGTGATGAACCATGTGATTGGACCATAGTGACGTCACCACAGGTCTTTTGCCAGGTCCTGAAGATAGAACAGAGACCGGCAGCTATGGAGCAGGTAAGTTAACTTTTTTTTTTTAACCCCTCCATCCCTAATTTACTTTGCATTCTGTATTAAGAATGCTATTATTTTCCCTTATAACCATGTTATAAGGGGAAATAATAAAATCTGCACAACACCTAACCCAAACCTGAACTTCAGTGATTGAGTCCGGGTTGGGTTCTGGGTACCAAACATGGCGATTTTTCTCACGCGGGTGCAAAATGCATTAAAATGCTTTGCACTCGCGCGGAAAAATCACTCATTTTACTGCAACGCACCCGCATCTTATCGGACCCTCACACGCCACGCTCATGTGAAAGAGGCCTTAGGGTTTTATAGGGCTCACCTATATGCTCCTTAGTTTGGGATCAAGCCAGTCGGACGTTAACTCATAAGTTCCAGCTATCTGCTACATCATCCGTGACATTATGAACCGCCATAACCGTCTTAAGCATGGATCTGGTTTCAGCCTTGATGCATGCAAGGTCTTTCGCTGGAGGTAGCAGATCTCCGAAAAACTGTGTCTCAGTTTCAGGTGACCGGTTCTGCTGGCGTTCATGGAGTTTGTTCGGAGCCTAAGATCTTGCTTCCGGATACGTTCTCCGGGGGTAGTGAGAATTTTGTTTGCTTTAGAGAGGCTTGCAAACTCCATTTTTACCTACTTCCCCATTCCTCTGGTAATAAGGAGCGGAAGGTGGGGATCATCATCTCGCTGCTCAGGGATAAAGCTCAGTCTTGGGCCTTTTTTGCTGCCGGTGGGGGCACGGCTCCTCCGATTGGTGGATGAATTTTTTTTGTAGTCCTGGGGCAGATATATGATGACCCGGATCGTATTGCTCTGGCTGAATCTAAGCTGCATCTTTTATGCCAGGGTAAACAGTCCGCAGAGATATATTGTTCTAAATTTCGGAGATGGGCAGCTGAGACTGGTTGGAATGATGCTGCACTCCGAAGTAAATTTTGCCATGGTCTTTCGGAAAGATTGAAAGATGCATTTGCTTTTCATGAGAGACCAGCCTCGTTAGAATCTGCCATGTCTCTAGATGTTTGCATTGACAGGCGTCTTAGAGAGAGAGAGGATACTACTCCTTCCTGTCATATTCAGCCTAAGTACAGTGGGGCTGTCTCATTCAGTGCGCAGGTGTCTCAGTCTCTCTCAATCCCCTCTGAGGAGGAGGCCATGCAGCTGGGTTTGCTTGCCTCTGATAGTAGAGGATTCAGCTCTCAGAGGAGGGTTTGTTTCTGTTATGGGGGTATAAATCATTTAGCTAATGTTTGCCCCTCTAGCAGATTCATGGAGTTTTCTGAGGGTAATAAAAAAATAATAATAAAATCTAAAAACTTTCCATTTGCTACTATTGGCAAGGTTGATGCGGAAATTGAAGGTTTGCCGTTTGCTTGTAGTTCCCATTTTCTCCTACCTGCCAGGGTGGCACTAGACAGCAAGAACATTGTTTGTGAGATTTATGTAGATAGTGGAGCAGCTGTCAATCTCATTGATAATCAATTTGCAATAACGCATCGTTTCCAGGTATGCACTTTGGAAAAGGATATACCTGTTTTTGCTATCGATTCCGCTCCACTTTCTCAAAGATCGTTAAAGGGCATAGTTCACAATATCCATTTGACTGTGGGTGACGCTCATGTTGAGGATATGTCATGTTTTGTCCTAAGCGGATTACCTACTCCTCTAGTGTTGGGGCTACCCTGGCTCACTAAACATAACCCCACCATTGATTGGCAAGCAAGGCAAATAAATGGTTGGAGTGAGTTTTGCAGAGAGAATTGCCTAACGGCGTCTCTTTCAGAGGTTTTTACCAAGACTGTACCATCTTTTCTCTCTGTGTTTTCAGAGAGTGGTGTCCAGGAGTTGCCTCCTCACCGGGAGTGCGACTGCGCTATTAATCTCATCCCAGGCGCCAAGCTGCCAAAATTAAGTTTAGACAATCTCTCCCAACCTGAAAGCGTCACTATGCGTACTTATATCTCTGAGAGCCTGAGAAAGGGACACATCCGACCCTCGAAGTAACCTGTTGCCGCTGTTTGTTTGTTTTTTGTTAAGAAAAAAGATGGTTCTTTAAGACCTTGTCTGAATTTCAGGGAGCTGAACCGTATCACAATTCGTGACCCATATCCGCTTCCTCTGATCCCGGACCAGTTTAACCAGATTGTTGGGGCTAAAGTTTTTTCTAAGTTGGATTTAAGAGGGGCATACAACCTAGTCAGGGTCAGGGAAGGGGACGAATAGAAGATTGCCTTCAATACCCCTGAGGGTCATTTCGAGAATTTGGTTATGCCCTTTGGTTTGATGAATGCTTCGGCCGTCTTCCAACATTTTGTGAATAGCATTTTTTATCATTTAATGGGGAAATTTGTTCTGGTTTATCTAGATGCCATTTTGATTTTTTCTCCTGATTTCAAGACTCATCGGGACCACCTATGTCAGGTCTTGCTGATTCTGTGGGAGAATAAATTGTACGCTAAACTGGAAAAATGTGTGTTTGCGGTTCCGGAGATTCAATTTCTTGGTTTTCTTCTCTCCGCTTCTGGTTTTCGCAGGGGCCCTGAGAAGTGCAGCGCTGTGCTTGATTAGGAGCTTCCTGAGAATCTGAATGCGCTGATGCGGTTTTGGGGTTTTGCCAATTATTACAGAAAGTTAATTTTGATTTATTTCTCTGTTGTTAAGCCACTCACTGATATGACTAAAAAGGGGGTAGATTTTTCCTCGTGGTCGGTAGATGCGCTTAAAGCCTTTTCTAGTATCAAAGAGAGTTTTGCTTCTGCTCCCATTTTGGTACAACCTGATGTCTCTCTACCTTTTATTGTTGAGGTGGACACTTCTGAGGTGGGTGTGGGTGCGGTCTTATCTCAGGGTCCCTCTCCTGCCAAATGGCGACCGTGTGCCTTTTTCTCAAGGAAACTCTCCTCTGCAGAGAGAAATTACAATGTGGGAGATAGGGAGTTGTTGGCCATCAAATTAGCTTTTGAGGAATGGTTAGAGGGAGCCATACACCCTATTACCGTGTTTACCGAACAGAAGAATCTGGCCTACTTGGAATCGGCCAAGTATCTGAACCCGAGACAGGCCAGATGGTCTTTGTTGTTTTCTAGGTTTAATTTTGTTGTCACGTTCCGCCCTGGGGTTAAAAATGTGAAGCTGGATGCCCTGTCACGTTGTTTTCTGGGAGGGGGGAACTTTGAAGACCCGGGTTCCATTTTGGTTGAAGGGGTGGTTGTCTCTGCTCTTTATCCTGATTTGGAGGCAGAGGTTCAGGCAGCCCAGGCAGAGGCTCCTGATCTTTGTCCTCCTGGGAAGTGGTTTGTGCCTCTCGCTTTACGACACAAGATTTTTAAGGAGCACCACGATACTGTCCTTGCTGGGCGCCCGGGGAGTAGAGCCATAGTGGATCTCATTGCTCGGAGATTCTGGTAGCCGGCTCTTCATAAGACGGTTGAGGGTTTTGTGGCAGCCTGTGAGACCTGCGCTCATGCCTAGGTCCCTCATTCATGGCCATCGGGTTCTCTCCTCCCGTTACCCATTCCTTCCCGTTCTTGGACGCATCTGTCCATGGACTTCATTACGGACCTGCCTCGTTCCACGGGGACTGTGATTCTGGTGGTAGTGGACCGTTTTAGCAAAATCGTCTCCCTTTATATTCCCTCCCATACTGCCTCACTTTGCAGTTTATACTACTTCCTGGATGAAGTGTTCACTGCTGGAGGCTGCTGCTGCTGTTTGCTCAGATAACTCTTGTCATGTATTGTGTTTCCTTGCTGGCTTGATTCTAGGTGACCCTGACTCTGTCCGTATTAAGTGCAAGGAGTTAGTGGTCGTGTCCCCTCACTTTTATAGGGTTTTCAGGTGTCACACAGTCTTAGGTTCATAGGCATGCAATCGTCTACCATGGAGACCCTTGCATGGGCATAGCAGTCAGGGAGAGCTCTTAGGGTTTTATAGGGCTCACCTATATGCTCCTTAGTTTGGGATCAAGGCAGTCGGACGTTTATTCATAAGTTACAGCTATCTGCAACATCATCCGTGATAACCATCACCTCATCCCGCAAAAAAATGATACCCTATCTAAGATAATCACCCAAAACAATATGGCTCTCAGACTATGAAACATGATTATTTTTTGTTTCAAAAATGCTTTTATTGTGTCAAATGTAAAAAAATAAAAAAGTAGACATATTAGACATCTTTACGTCTGTAACAACCTGCTCTATAAAAATACAACATGAACTAACCCCTCAGATGAACACTGTAAAAAAAAGTGTCAAAAAAGCAATTTTTTTGTCACCTTACATCACAAAAGATGTAATAGCAAGTGATCAAAAAGTCCCCAAAATAGTGCCAATCAAACCATCATCTCATCTACCAAAAATTATCCCCTACCTAAGACAATCGCCCAAAAAATTAAACTATGGCTCTCAGACTATGGAGACACTATAACATGATTTGTTTTTTGTTTCAAAAATAATACTATTGTGTAAAATTTAAATAAAAAAGTATAAATATTAGGTATTGCCATGTCAATAACGACCTGCTCTATAAAAATATAACATGAACTAACCCCTTAGGTGTACACAGTAAATAAAACACAAAAAAAAAAAAAGGTTTAAAAAAAGCCATTGTTTTATCATCTTAAATAACAAAAAGTGCAATACCAAGCGATCAACAAGTCATGAGCACCCCAAAAGCATACCAATCAAACCGACATCTCATCCTTCAAAAAATTAGACCCTACCTAAGAGAATCGCACAAAAAAAAAAATGGCTCTCAGAATATGGAGACACTAAAACATGATTTATTTGTTTCAAAAATGCTGTTATTTTGTAAAACTTAAATAAATAAAAAGTGTATATATATATATATATATATATATATATATATATATATATTAGGTAGTAACCTGCTGTATAAAAATATCACATGACCTAACCCCTCAGGTGAACACTGTAGAAAAATAAAATAAAAAGTGTGTAAAAATAAATAAAAGTGATCTCATACCTAAAAAAATGACAGTTGTCCAAAAAATTAAAAATAAACTATGACTTTAAGAATATGGAGACACAAAAAAAAAATCATTTTTTCAAAAATGCTTTATTATGTATAACTGTAACAAACAACCAAAAAAGTAGTCATATTTGGTATTGTCACATCCATAACAACCTGTTCTATAAAAATAGCACATGAGCTAACCTGTCAGATGAACGTTGTAAATAACAAAAAATAAAAACAGTGCCAAAACAGCTATTTTTTGTTTCCTTGCCTCACAAAAATAGTACCAACAAAACTGCCACCTTATCCCATAGTTTCCAAAATTGGGTTATTTTTGGGAGTTTCTACTCTTCAAATGTAACATGGCAACTTAAAATTATCCCAGTGAAATCTGCCCTCCAAAAACCATATGGGGTTCCTTTCCTTCTGTGCCCTGCCGTGTGCCTGTACAGCAGTTTACGACCACATATGGGGTGTTTCTATAAACTACAGAATCAGGGCAATAAATATTGAGTTTTGTTTGGCTGTTAAACCTTGCTTTGTTAGAAAAAAAAATGGATTAAAATGGAAAATCTGCCAAAAAAGTGAAATTCTGAAATGTCATCTACATTTTCCTTTAATTCTTGTGGAACACCCAAAGGGTTAACAAAGTTTGGAAAATCTATTTTGAATACCTTGAGGGGTGTAGTTTCTGAAATGGAGTCATTTTTGGGTGTTTATTACGTAAGCCTCACAAAGTGACTTCAGACCTGAACTGGTCTGAAGTCACTTTGCTTTCTAAGCTTTCTAACGTCCCCAAAAAATAAAATGGCATTCACAAAATGATCCAAACATAGACATATGGGAAATGTAAAGTACTTCCTATTTTATGAGGTATCACTATCTGTTTTAAAAGAGGAGAAATTAAAATTTGGAAAGTTGCAAATGTTTCAATTTCTTTTGTACATTTTTTTTTTATTAAAATGAATAATATTGACAGAAATTTATCACTATCATGAAATACAATGTGTCACGAGAAAACAGTCTCAGAATGGCTTAGATGAGTAAAAGCGTTCCAAAGTTATTAGTACCACAAGTCAGATTTGCAAAAATCATCTTGGATTTAAGGTGAAAAGTGACTAGGAACTGAAGGGGTTAAATAAAATAGTTGAAATAAACCTGTGCGAAGCCTGGTCCTTCTGCTAAATGTCTATATATGGAAAACATAGGATCCTCCATTCACAATGAGTGATGGTCACTGCTTATCTAATTCCAGTCCATGTACAGTGACTTCTGCACAGGTCACAGAGCATGCCTAGAAAACTGTCCCATAGAAGTCAGTGAATCCTCTCCAGACCATTGTGCCTTTCAGCCCCAAATGTTTTTTTCATTTTAGCGGGTTTTTTTTTCACTTCATTTCCAGGGCTATAACTTTTTTTTTTCATTCACATAACCGCGTGAGGGCTTGTTTTTTGCGGGACAAGTTGATCTTTCTAATTGCACTAATATTTAATATTGCATACGATATAGTGGGGAGCTGCAAAAAATTCATAATAGGGTGAAATTGGGGGGGAAAAAACACAATTGTATTATGTTGTGTTGTAATACTTAAAAAAAATTAAAATAAACTTTTTGTTGCAATATTCTCACCCCCATAACTTTTTTGCAGTTAAGTGTGAGGGCTCATTTTTTGTGGAACGAAATGCACATTTCATATATACCATTTTGTTGTGTGTCACTTTTTACATTTTTTGTGGGTGGTGATGCAACCTAAAAAACTGTGAATGGGCCATTTTATTTCTGTTTTGACGTTTGCTATATGGGAAAAATATTTTTAGATGTAGCAAGCACCACAAATACGCAGATGGTGCGCTACTCTATTAGAATATTATGCTGTTTGAGAAGTGCGTCATTCGAATATACTTTGTTTTAGACTTCAAGCTAGACAAATTATGTGTTGCATGTTGACATGGTTCTCAAATAGAGTAGTGCATAGAGAGTACAGATGGTGCGTGCTACATCTGTATCTTTTAATCAAAATATTTTACAAATATGGGATAACCTTGAAATAAAGCCTTCAAAGCTGTGAAGTAACAATAAGTGTATATTATGTTAAACTGTAGTTACTGGACAAAGAGCTATTCATATCAATAGCAAATTGCTTACACTTTTGTGTCAGATTTTCAGTAACAGAAATCTCAGTGCCAGCAGGGTTTAGACTTCCCAAATGAGATGCACGAAAAACATTTTGCCAACATTCCAACAGATTGAAAAATCATCTGTTAGAAAATGAAAATGTTTTTTAATTGATGCTTGTCTGAGAAATGGACCTTAAAACCGGTTCCCTTCAACTGTATTGGGGCTTTCTGGGCCATGATAAGGGACAAAATAGAACATATTTAATTTTTTTTATGTCTGTTAGTCACTGGTCATAATAAAAAAATGGCCATGTAAATAACCCCGTAGACTACTATTGTTCTTGTAAAATAGACTTGGGATGGGCGTTTAAAAAAAAAAAATGTGTCCGTCATACATCGTTTTTTCCCTGGCGTGTCAGTGTAGCCTTAATCCACCTTTACTTGGTGCTTCATGCATATACCAGTTCAACTTTGAATAACTACTGTACATTGTTACAGTGCATTTTGCTATTACTGTGTGGGGAAACAGTTTCTTATATATGCATTTTTTTAATTGGCTATACGGGTTTGAAGCAACCAAACCTAATAAGGATAAAATGCAAAGTATATACAATTGACATTTGTCTTGCTTCTCTGCTTGCCCATGAAACACAATTTATTTATTTATTTTAAATTTCAATGAAATCTCAAGCTTTCAAAAGTATTTCAATGTTCTGAACAAAAATAAACATGTTGACTCTGCATGTGATGAAATAGTTGCTGACTCCTATACAGCCGTTAATTTGTTTCTTAAGACATGGATTTGATTTTTACAGCTGCTTCACGACCCAGAAGTCAATGTGAAATTCAAGATTCAAGCATTACTATATCCAGCTCTCCAAGCTCTTGACTTGAATACTCCATCTTACAAAGAAAATCTCTACATGCCTTTACTCTCCAGGACTCTGATGGTCCGTTTCTGGAGTGAATACTTCACCACAGATCGATCCCTGTTTGAAGCAATGATGTCTAACAAACATATAGGATCTGAAAATGCTCATTTATTTAAGTATGTTAACTGGAGTACGTTGTTGCCTGAATCCCTAAAAAAGAATCACGTTTACAATATGCCTAAGAACCAGAATACCTTGTTCGTTAAAAAGTACCCAGGACTTTTGGATGTGAGAGCTTCTCCTTTGTTGGCAGCCGATGAAAAGTTATCTGGTCTGCCACTGACGTATGTAATTACCTGCATGTATGATGTGCTTAGAGATGATGGCTTAATGTATGTGTCAAGACTTAGAAAAGTTGGGGTACATGTAGTACATGAACACTATGACACGTTCCATGGTATACTTTTAATGAATGTATGGCCATTTGATTTTTCTTTAGCAAATCGTGCGGTGGACAAATATCTAGACTGGCTCGATACCAACCTGTGACAAGTCTATAAGGAAATTAATACAATGTCAATGTTTTTCGGTGTTAATTCCTGTTCCTACTAAATTATGAGAGACACATATTTTATAACAGCTTGTCTCTCCATGTGTCTTCTAAACTTAAAGAAGCACGCCCACAAAAATTAGCATTCTGTGACCTGTTAGGTGCATGATGTAAACTGTAGTGATGGTAATTTCTTACTAGTGACTGTATTTGTGAGTTATCTCCCCCCCACCCCCACCCCCTTTGATCCTCAGCTATGCAATGTGTTCAGCACTCTGTATTTCCAAATAACACGGCATCTTATGTGGACAGGAAGTCAATTTCTCTGTGTATTCCTATGAGAACCTCAATGTCGGTCTCATCGGAATGAACAGAGAAGTAATTGACTTGCTGTCCTGTGTCAGTTGGAAATTAGAGTGCTGTTCACATGACACAGCTAAGGATCAGAAGGGAGGTTATAACTCACAAATACAGTCACTGGTGAGATTCACTACAGATTACAGATCATTTACCTTTTTGTGGGAGTGCTTCTTTAAAGATTATTCATTCTATTGGCATTATAATTATTTACATACAGTAGCTACTTTATCAAACCAGTTCTAAAATTTCTTGAGATGACATGGTTGTCATCAAACTACATTTCGAGACAACTAAAATGGATATATCCTCAGAGCCTAAGGCTCTAATCTAGCCTAAGAATCTAAAAAAACTAAGGATAAACATATTTTTACATACAAATTCAACAAATTCTCTTGTGCCGCTAAATGAGTTTTAACGGCAGGTGCACAGTCACTGATTCGGTTTACCAGGCAGATCCTATGTGCATGCGCTGATACTTGTAGTAATGGTGCATACCCAAGAATATTATGGCTGTGCAAGATGTTTGGCCATGTTAATCTGTCGGCACATTAGAGAATTGTCTGTAGAATGACGCTCCCTCACACATAAAATTTGTTCACATGAACTAATCAATGCGTACAAATCAATTCACTCATCCCTAAAATAGTCAATTGGCCAACAGATGTCAACCACTAACTGCATAATGAGCCAACTAGATCCTTGTTCCCATTGGCTTCAGACACTGATGGATTCTGTGAAGGGTAGGATTACATCTATGGTACAAACTCTAGTAATGTGTTCTGGGAGGGGGCACCACCAGATCGCCAAGGAGTCAGGACTATAATGGGATATAAGAGGGTTACTGCGGCTTTCTTGCATAAATGCCAGGTTTCGACTGGACAAATACCTCTGCATGCATATCTGGCAGAAAGCTGACATTTATGCTGGAAAGCCACTGAATACACATTAGATCCCATTATATTTCATGGGGATCTGATGGTAATTGGCTATGACGGATAAAGTAAACTCTGGTAACCTGTTCCTTTGTTGGAACAGACTGCCGGAGTTTGCGCCAGAGATGTGACCATAGCGTAAGGTGAAATTTCTATGGCTAGTTTAAAGTGTAAGATTTAGGAATGATTAAGGGCTCTTTCACACCTGCGTTCTTGTCTTCCGGCATAGAGTTCCGTCGTCGGGGCTCTATGCCGGAAGAATCCTGATCAGGATTATCCCCATGCATGCTGAATGGAGTGAAATCCGTTCAGGATGCATCAGGATGTCTTCAGTTCCGGAAAGGAACTGTTTTTTGGCCGGAGAAAATACCGCAGCATGCTGCGCTTTTTGCTCCGGCCAAAAATCCTGAAGACTTGCCGCAAGGCCGGATCTGGAATGAATGCCCATTAAAAGGCATTGATCCGGATCCGGCCTTAAGCTAAACGTCGTTTTGGTGCATTGCCGGATCCGACGTTTAGCTTTTTTAGAGTGGTTACCATGGCTGCCAGGACGCTAAAGCCATGGTAAAGTGTAGCGGGGAGCAGCATACTTACCGTCCGTGCGGCTCCCGGGGCGCTCCAGAGTGACGTCAGGGCGCCCCAAGCGCATGGATCACGTGATCGCATGGCACGTCATGCATGCGCATGGGGCGCTCTGACGTCACTCTGGAGCGCTCCGGGAGTCGCGCGGACTGTAAGTATACCGCTCCCCCGCTCCCCGCTACTACTATGGCAACCAGGACTTTAATAGCGTCCTGGGTGCCATAGTAACACTGAAAGCATTTTGAAGACGGATCCGTCTTCAAATGCTTTCAGTACACTTGCGTTTTTCCGGATCCGGCGTGTAATTCCGGCAAGTGGAGTACACGCCGGATCCGGACAACGCAAGTGTGGAAGAGGCCTAAGACAAGCATTGTATATATAGCTACTCACAATGCTTAGAAGTTAAAGGGGTGACATGACACAAATCAACTAAATCAACACTTGGTGACTTGGACATTTGTCATATGTTGGTGGATAATTTAGCAAACCAAAAAGTTGATTAAGGTGCCACTTGAAGCCTCAGAGTTCAGCTGAGATCTTATTTACTCCTAAAATGGTGTTCCTTCAAGATTCATGACCACTCTTGTGTAAAGGACAATGCTAAATGGGAGTCACATTTATTTTGCACCTTTTACAGGAATGTGTCTATAGTATAATTAATTTTTTGATATCTGTCCATTTAACCATACTGTATTTCATTCATGCAATAATTGTGACCCAGGATGAACTCTTATTCTCATGGCATCTATTATGAAAAACTTTGTTTGCAAAAAGGTGAAGGTATGATTTTCTTCACTCTTACTTCATTTTTCTAATTGATGATGAAACTTTTGTTTATACAAATAAAACTTGCTTTTTTACACAATTAATTATTGAATTCTACAACTGAACCTCATTATGCCTATTTCAATATTCTATACCAGACATGTTTGGGAGCAGCACTTATACAAGCAGACAAACAACGTGAGTTTGTGAACATTCACGTTTTTTATTTGTGTGTGTCTGTATTAAGTGTGTGACTTTAGATTACATGACTTGAGATTCAGGGACTTTAGGAGGGGACTACAGTAATTCAGTTGCTTAGAATTGCATGGTTGTATTGTAATTTTTCTTTCTCTTTTCTTGCGTAATCCGCAATTAGTATGTGTTCCGTTATTGGCAGCGCAGTCCAGTGCACATCTTGTCTAATGTATGCAGTCCTGGGACAGCCATTTCACAGTGCATATCGTTGTACAAAATGTGAGCAAATGACTTGTTCATCAATGTTTCACATCGTGTATCTAAATGAGCAAGTTTCAACACTAAGAAGCGTTGGCAATTTTGGACAGAGTTAGCGGCTCACTCTATAGGGGAGGGTGGTAGCATGGAGGCTCAGGAAAGTGAGGTAGGTATCTGAGTAACATTTAGAAAGCAGGGTAGAGGGAAGAGTGCCAGGGAGGCTAGCCCCAATCTAACACACCCCAACAAGTTTTCAAGGTTGGCAAATGAGGGGAATGTTAGTTCAGGGAGAGCACTGCTGCAGGAAGACACTTCCTGTGCCAGTCAGGGGAATATCAGCTCCAGTAAGCAGGATAGCAGGGCAGGTCAGACAGGTGCTGGTAGTGGGAGACTCAATTATTAGGGGTACTGATATGGCGATCTACCACAAAGACCGTGATTTTTGAACAGTGTGTTATCTTCCTGGCGCTTGAGTTCAACATATCGCGAATCAGGTTGACAGATTACTGGGAGGGGCTGGCAAAGATACAGCAGCCATGGTCCATATTGGAACCAATGAAAAAGTTAGAGGTAGATGGAGCATGCTTAAAAAAGATTTTAGGGATTTAGGTCACAAGCTTAGGGCAAGGACCTCAAATGTAGTGTTTTACAAAATACTACCTATATCACGAGCCACACAAGAAAGGCAGCAGGAGATTAAGGAGGTGAACAAATGGCTCAAGAACTGGTGTAGGAAAGAGGGGTTTATGTTCCTGTAGAAGTAGGCCAACTTCTCTGTTGGTTACAGGTTCTATCATTGGGCTGCACCTCAAAGGGGAAGGGGCAGCTGTTTTAGGGGAGAAGATAGCTAGAAGGTTGGAGGAGTGTTTAAACTAAGGATTGGTGGGGAGGGTAATTACATTATAGGAGGGGAATATAGTGCAGATAGAGACCGGGGGCAAGGTAATTGAACTGGGGGCGGAATGGAAGGAGGGACTAGAACAGTTCATAAGGAAAGGTGTAGAGTAACAAATATACATAAACTTCTCAATTGTATGTACACTAATGCCAGAAGCCTGAAGTAATAAAACTGGTGAACTGGAATTAGTGATGTGTGAGGAGGACTATGACATAGTTGGAATAACTGAGACATGGCTGGATGATAGCTATGACTGGGCAGTTAATGTACAGGGTTACATTCCGTTTAGAAAGGATAGTCAAAACCGGAAAGTGGGAGGGGTTTGCCTGTCTAAAGCCCACACTCCGTGAAGATATAAGTGAGGGACATGAACATGTGGAGTCACTGTGGGTAGAAATACATGGAGGCAAAAACAATAATAAAATACTAATAGGAGTTTATTATAAGCCGCTGAATATACCAGAGTCCACAGAAAATCTACGACTAAACGAGATAGATGAGGCTACAGATCATGAGGTTGTTATTATGGGTTACTTCAGCTACCCAGAAATAGAATGGGAAAGCTGTATATCTCATAAAGGAAACAGGTTCTTGACAATAACCAAAGACAATTACCTTTCCCAACTGGTTCTGGACCCACAGGGACGGCCACACTGGACTTGGTATTAACCAATTGACATGACAGAACAACAGATGTGCAGGTTGGGGGACACCTGGGAAATAGTGACCATACAATAATAAACTTCCAAATGTTATTCAAAAGAGTGTTTTTTGAGGGAGGAACAAAAATATCAAACTTCAAAAAAGCTAAATTTAGCCAACTAAGGCCTCATTTACACTTTAGTTATTTGATCAGTTATTTCCATCAGTTATTGTAGTGCCAAAACTAGGTGCGGCATAAAAACCCTGAACAGGTGAAAATCTTTCCATTATACCTGATCATCTCTGAGTAGGCTTTACTACTGGTTTTGGCTTACAATAACTGATGGAAATAACTTACCGAATAACTGACATATGAGTCTAACTAACTGGGACAAAGTCCTCAAAAATAAATGTACACCCACAAAATGGGATATTTTTAAAGGCATCCTAAACTCTAGGGGGTCATGCACACGAACATATATTTTTTTCTGTGTCCGTTCTGTTTTTTGTTTTTTTGTGGACCATATGCGGAACTATTCATTTTAATGGGTCTGCAACAAAAAAAACGAAAACTACTCCATGTGGATTCTGTTTCCATATGTCTGTTCTGCAAAGAGATAGAACATGTCCTATTATTGTCCGCATTACGGACAAGGATAGTACTGTTCTAATAGGGGCTTGCTGTTCCGTTCTGCAACGTGGAGAACACAGAGTGCACGTGGACGTCATCAATATTTTTTGCGGATTGCAAAATACATACGGTCGTGTACATGAGCCCAAATTGTGAGAGTACATACCTTATGGAAATAAAAGGATAAGGGACAATAAAAAAACAATGTGGATAAATAGAAATGTAAAGAAAGCAATAACTGACAAAAAGAAGGCATTTAAATCACAAAAACCGGAGGGTAGCAAGGAAGCTTTGAAAAACTATAAGGAAAAAAAATATAATATGTAAAAGACAAATAAAAGCAGCCAAACTATAGACAGATAGATTTATTGCCAAAGAGAGTAAAACTAACCCTAAAATGTTCTTCAATTATATAAATAGTAAAAAGTCTAAATCTGAAGATGTCAGCCCTTTACATATGTGATGAGTGGGGAGATGCAGAGAACAATGAGGAGAAAGCAAAGCTATTAAAAATTATTTTTCTCCACTGTATTCACAGAGGAAAATAAACAGTCAGATGAAATGCAGAATGTAAAAGTAAATTCCCCATTAAAAGTGCCCTGTCTGACCCAGGAAGAAGTACAGCGGCGTCTTAAAAAAGATTAAAATATATAAATCATCGGAATCAGATGGCATACACCCCCGTATCCTTAGAGAATTAAATAATGTCATAGACAGACAATTATATCTGATATTTAAAGACTCTATAATGACAGGGAGTGTTCCACAGGATTGGCACATAGCAAATGTGGTGCTATTCAAAAAGGGTCCAAAAACTGAGCCCGGAAACTATAGGCCAGTAAGTTTAACAGCTTTCGTGGGTAAACTGTTTGAAGGTTTTCTAAGAGATCCTCTCTTGGAATACCTTAATGAAAATAAGCAAATAACATCATATCAGCATGGTTTCATGAGGGATCGGTCATGTCAAACTAATTTAAACAGTTTCTATGAGGAGGTAAGTTCTAGACTTGACCATAGCAAATAAATGGATGTCGTATATCTTGACTTCTCCAAAGCATTTGACACTATACAACATAAAAGGTTAGTATATAAAATGAGAATGCTTGGACTGGGTATGGACTTGGAATGTCTGTATGTCTGTATGTAGGTAAGTAACTGGCTCAGTGATAGAAAACAGAGGGTGGTTATTAACGATACACACTCAGATTTGGTCACTGTTACTAGTGGGGTACTACAGGGGTCAGTATTGGGCCCTATTTTCTTCAATATATTTATTCATGATCTTGTAGAATTTCAAAACACTAGTCAGACCACACATGGAGTACTGTGTACAGTTCTGGGCTCCTGTGAACAAGACAGTCATAGCAGAGCTGGAGAGGGTTCAGAGAAGGGCATCTAAAGTAATAACTGAAATGGATCAACTACAATACCCAAAAAGATGATCAAAATTAGGGTTATTCACTTTAGAAAAAAGACGACTAAGGGGCAGTCTAATAACTTTGTATAAATATATCAGGGGTCAGTACAGAGATCTCTCCCATCATCTATTTAACCCAAGGACTGTAACAGTGACAAGGAGACATCCTCTACGTAGGAAAATAGGTTTGCACACAAACATAGAAGAGGATTCTTTACGGTAAGAGCAGTGAGACTATGGAACTCTCTGCCTGTGGAGGGGTGGTGATGGTGAATTCACTAAAAGAGTTCAAGATGGGCCTGGATATATTTCGGGAGTGTAATAATAGTTACTAGATTTCTGGAGATTGGTTGTTGATCCAGGGAGTTATTCTGATTGCTTGATTGGAGTCTGGAAGGATTTTTTTTTACCCTAAAGAGAGGAAAAGTGGCATCCAATTCACATACAGATGTAGCAGGGTTAGCACTCCAGCTCTTAACTCATCGCGTTATCTTGAGACAAAAGCCATTGGAAAGCAATTGAAGGTGTTTGCTTAGATTAGATAACACAACTCAGAAATCTCAGAAAACAGGAGTGTTAACCCCATAGCCTTATTTCACCTTAAAGGGAGTCTGTCACCACATTTGAGCATATTAGACTGATCAAATAGCGTTATATGTGCCACCGAGAACTTAAAAACGGTACCTTTGTTGTATCTAATGGATTTTTCTTTCAGCCAAAAATGAACTTTTTAGATTCTGTAAATGCGCCCTCTCAAGTGCCCAGGGCGGCGTCTCAATCGTCCGAGCCCCAGGCAGCACCTCCTCAACGGCTCATAACCCCGCCCTCCGTGTGCCTCTGCCTGCCCGTTTACTCTCCTCCTCTCTCCTTTTCCACTGCGGCTGCACGGCTCAAATTCGTAGCGGGCGCAGTGGAAAAGGAGAGAGGAGGAGAGTAAAGCACACGGAGGGCGGGGTTATGAGCCGTTGAGGAGGTGCTGCCTGGGGCTCGGACGATTGAGACACCTGCCCTGGGCACTTGAGAGGGCGCATTTACAGAATCTTAAAAGTTCATTTTTGGCTGAAAGAAAAATCCATTAGATACAACAAAGGTACCGTTTTTAAGTTCTCGGTGGCACATATAACGCTATTTGATCAGTCTAATATGCTCAAATGTGGTGACAGACTCCCTCTAAGGACCAGGCCATTTTTTGCAAATCTGACCAGTGTCACTTTAAGTGCTGATAACTTTAAAACGCTTTGACTTATCCAGGCCATTCTGAGATTGTTTTTTTGTCACATATTGTACTTCATGACACTGGTAAAATGAAGTTAAATTTTTTATTTTTTTTGCACCAAAAAATACCTAATTTATCAAAAAATTTGAAAAATTAGCAAATTTCAAAGTTTCAGTTTCTCTACTTCTGTAATACATAGTAATATCCCCAAAAATTGTGATGACTTTACATTCCCCATATGTCTACTTCATGTTTGAATTATTTTGGGAATGATATTTTATTTTTTGGGGATGTTACAAGGCTTAGAGGTTTAGAAATTTACAAAAACCCAATTTTTAGGGACCAGTTCAGGTCTGAAGTCACTTTGCGAGGCTTACATAATAGAAACCACCCAAAAATGACCCCATCTAAGAAACTACACCCCTCAAGGTATTCAAAACTGATTTTACATACGTTGTTAACCCCTTAGGTGTTGCACAAGAGTTATTGGCAAATGGGGATGAAATTTGAGAATTTCATTTTTTTTTGCCAAATTTTCCATTTCAACCCATTTTTTCCACTAATAAAGCAAGGGTTAACAGCCAAACAAGACTGTATCTTTATTGCACTGACTCTGCCGTTTACAGAAACACCCAATATGTGGCCGTAAACTACTGTACGGCCACACAGCGGGGCGTGGAGTGAAGGGTGTGCCGTTTGGTTTTTGGAGGGCTGATTTTTATGGACCGGTTTATTTACACCGTGTCCTGTTTCAACCCCCCTGATGCACCCCTGGAGTAGAAACTCCCTAAAAGTGACCCCATTTTGGAAACTATACGCGATAAGGTGGCCTTTTTTTGGTTACTATTTTTAGGGTACATATGATTTTTGGTTGCTCTACATTACATTTTTGTGAGGCAAGGTTACCAAAAATTGAAATTCAGAAATTTCATCTCCATTTGCCATTAACTGTTGAGGAACACCTAAAGGGTAAATAAAGTTTGTATAATCCGTTTTGAATACCTTGAGGGGTGTAGTTTCTTAGATTGGGTCACTTTTATGTAGTTTCTGCTCTAGGGGGGCATCAGGGGGGCTTAAAAAGGGACATGGTGTCAATAAAAAAGGCCATCAAAATCGGCCTTCCAGAAACCATGTTGGTCCTTTCCTTTTGCGGCCTCCCTTTTACTGATACAGCAGTTTACGACCACAAATGTGGCATTTCTGTAAACTGCAGTATCAGGGTAATAAATATTAACTTTTGTTTGGTTGTTAACCCTTGTTTTGTTACCGTAAAAAACGGATTGAATTGAAAAAGTGCCAAAAATAGCGGTTTTGGCACAGTTTTTTTTTTTTTTTTTACCGTGTTAATCTGGGGGGTTAGGTCATGGCATATTTTTATAGAGGAGATTCTTACGGACGCGACGATACTTAATAAGTCTACTTTTTTTACAATTATTTAGTTTTTTGACTATTTTATCCTTTTGATACAATTTTTTTTGGGGGAATCTCTAAAGTCTAAGTGTCATTTTTTTATTTATTTTTTATCCGATTATCTTATATGGGGGCTCATTTTTTGCGGGATGAGACGACGGTTTTATTGGCACTATTTTGGGGGCTATATGACTTTTTCAACGCTTGCTATTAAACTTTTCATTATGTAAGGTGACAAAAATCTTTTTTGCACCTTTTTTTTTTCTGTACCGTGTTAATCTGGGGGGTTAGGTCATGGGGTATTTTTATAGAGGAGATTATTACGGACGCGGCAATACCTAATATGTCTACTTTTAATAAATTATTTAAGTTTTTTTGGGTGTCTCAAGTCTGAGAACCATTTTTTTTATCCGATGTCAGTGCTAAATTGGGATATAAATTTAGTACTCCATGGAAGTGTGATACTCCCTGAAGCAACCAATAATGCAGAGGCCCGGATGATCGGGGCATGTGTCACATTGAGTTGTGGTGTCCTTCCGTATCCCCCTCCTGTGACACACTCTGCACCTTTTTTGGGTTCGTCCCTTCTTTCCAGTATGGGGGACCACACCTGGAAAGTGTTGGCCAGGGACAATCCGGGCACCTACAGTTCCCGAGGTACTCCGGCCTGCTCTTTCCTGGTTCGAAAAGATCAGGGCCTTGAGGACTGCCTCATAGAACTGGAGGAATGTCCCTGTGTTGTCAGCGCTCCGGGACAGCACAAAAGAGTTGTACATGGCAACCTGTACCAAGTAGACCGCAACTTTTATGTACCATGCCCGGGTTTTGCGCATGGCATTATATGGCTTGAGGACTTGATCAGAGAGGTCAACTCCTCCCATATACCGATTGTAGTCGATGATACAATCGGGCTTGAGGACCGTTGCCGCGGGACCTCGCACAGGGACAGGGGTGATGCCGTTACCATGAATTGTGGACAGCATAAGAACATCCCTCTTGTCCTTATACCTGACCAGCAACAGGTTTCCAGTGGTAAGGGCACGGGTCTCACCCCTGGGGATAGGTACCTGGAGGGGGAGGGAAGGGAGGCCTTGTTGATTTTTCCGCATGGTCCCACAAGCGGACGTGGATCTGGCGGCAAGGGACTGGAACAAGGGGATACTGGTATAAAAGTTATCCATGTACAGGTGGTAACCCTTATCCAGCAGTGGGTGCATAAGGTCCCACACAAGTTTCCCGGTAACACCCAGAGTGGGGGGACATTCTGGGGGTTGAATCCGGGAATCTTGCCCCTCGTATATACAAAATTTGTAAGTGTACCCTGAGGTACTCTCACAAATTTTGTATAGCTTCACGCCATACCTCGTCCGCTTGGAGGGCACATACTGGCGGAAAATGAGTCTCACCTTGAACGCAATGAGAGACTCATGAACCGCGACCTCCCTTCCAGGTACATAGGCCTCCATGAATTTGGCCCCAAAGTGATCGATGACCGGCCGTATCTTATACAGACGGTCATGGGCAGGATCACCTTGGGGGGACATGCTGCATTATCGGAATAATGCAGACATTTCCGGATGGCCTCAAACCGGGAGCGTGTCATGGCCGTACTGTAAAGTGGGATCTGGTAGAGGACGTCCCCACTCCAGTACAGCCTGACACTGGGTTTCTTGACCAGGCCCATATGCAGCACGAGGCCCCAAAATGTCCTCATTTCGGCTGCACTGACCAGCGTCCAGCCACCGGGCCTGGCCAAAAAGGAGCCCGGGTGTTGAGCAACGAACTGTTGGGCGTACAGGTTCGTCTGCTCCACCATCAGATTTACCAGTGGGTCACTGAAAAAATGACAAAAAAAGTCATATTCAGTGTAGACCACTGTGGAAATCTGGATTCCTGATTAGCCTACAAAATCAGGAATCACGGGCTCGTATCACTCTGGGCTACATCAGAATAGTTCACCGGCAGGATGCTCCGATCGATTTAACTGGTGGGCCGGGAAACCAGTACGAGCCCCAGAGCTGCTCGTACTAGGCTGGGCCACAGGGTCCCTAACATGGCGGTCCCCTTGCTCCGCCTGGCGGCGCCTCTGCCGCCTTGGGGGCTCATCATCATCGCTAGATGATGAGGAGGACGCGGATGACAACAGGAATGTGGGGTCATCCTCGTCCTCATTGGGACTCTCGGAGTCAGAGGCAAGCTGGGCGTATGCCTCCTCTGCCGAGAACGTCCGGCGGGCCATAGGGGAGTGTGTGTCTGCGTGTGTATGTGCGTGTGTGTAAATCTTTATTTGGTGTGCGTGTGTGTGGGGGCACGGGTGTTTCGCGGACTTAATCCTAAAACTAACAGAAAAAAAAAAAATAACTAAAAAAGGGCAAAAAATGTGAAAAAAAATTTGAAACCGCTGATCAACCGTCCGAAGTTGATCAGCGGTGGGGTGTGCGATTCGCTAACAGTGGCCGAACGCTAAGATGGCTGGCCACAGTCAGCGCACACAAAAAAATTAAATAAAAATCCTGCACCCCAAAAAAGTGAGGGGGGGCAGGGGGGGCAAGCGGCAGCACCCCTGGGTGGTCTAGGGTCACACAGCTGTGCTGTGGACCCCAGATACCCTAACTTAGGGTGATGCAATCAAAGCTAACTTTCCCTTTTTTTTCCCTGCCTAACCCAAACTTTCCCCCATAATTTCCCTATGTACCTGAAGTTTAGATGGGGGGGTGCTGGGGCACAGATCGGGTCCTGGGGGGCACAGGGGTGATGCTGGCACCGACGGACGACACATGCAGGCAGCTCCTCTCTCCTCCGGCTCCGGAACACAAAAGGAGGAGGAGAGGAGCGCCTGCCTCTTTTGAATCTGCCACAGACCAATCAGAAGCGATCCTGAGTGGTGATGTCACCATCACCACTCAGGATCGCTGGATGGTGATTGGTGGGGTGAAATCACACCACCATCACCATCCTGTTTCGGGTTATCGGGTCTTCAGAGACCCGGATAACCCGGAAACGCAGAAAACCTCAGGTCTGAATTGACCTGCGGTTTTCTGCGATTGCCAACATGGGGGGGGGGGGCTCACAGGACCCCCCGGTGCATTTAGCCTAGGTGCCTGCTCAATGATTTGAGCAGGCATCGGGTTCCGATCACCGCCCGCCGCACGGCGGTGATCGGAACCATACATGACGCACCGGTACGTCATGTGTCCTTAAGTACCAGGACATCATGACGTACCGGTACGTCATGTGTCCTTAAGAGGTTAAAGGATAACTGTCATATTTTTTTTTTTTTTGGGAGTATTGGATTGTGGTGATTAATATCACCTTGGTGGCCCTATTTCAACTTTTCACTGTGTATTCAATTACCCCTTAATTCCCCAGTTTTGTTCCCTGTACTGCCTACTTTTACCTGTGCTTAAAATAGGGTTGCTAGGCATGGTCCAGTCCTCTGTTGAAGGACGGAGGACACAGAAGCACGCAGCATGCATGGTCAGATTACAGACAGCCAGGGAGTGTAAGTAAATGATTAAAGCCAGGTCCTCCCCAGCAGCTGATAACAGTGCCTGGGCTGTGTGCACTTCTCCCTGTCCCTGCGCTTGGCAGACGCTCCCTCACTCAGCAGACTTGGAGAATGCAGAGTCGAAGCAGTGCAGACCAGGGAAGGGAGATCTGCCATCTGCTCAGTGTATAAATGAAAGCAACATGTGGTAAGAGGACCCCTTTGTGCTGCAGGAGAGTAACCCTTTAGGGGGCAGGGCTCTGGTTACTGACACTTTTGGGGGGCTATTGTTACTGGCTAGTGAGGGCAGGCGGGGTTAGCCTCAGGGTGAGGGCAGTGGCGGCCATCTTAACTGAATAGTGAAATTAGAGTTTTATGCAGACTGGTTGTTAAGGGCTGAATCTTATTAAATATGGGGTAAGTCAGTCTAATAGTAACTGATTCTGGAATATCATGTGATTAGTAACTACATATATGAAAATTGAAATTAGGTTCTAAATGTGACAGTTATCCTTTAACTCTGCTCCATCCGTACACAACAGATGAGGATATTTGTGGGGCAGTGGGTCATTTAATATATTTGTGTTATACTTGAGATAGAATGTAAGGTAGAGAAATTTGTTTCACCTCGGACGGCAGTAAAAAATAATAAAATCTAAAAAAAATTGCATCGATACCGCAGAACGATTATATGCGGTTTATTGCCTTCTGAAAGTGAAAATGAATGAACTATATGTAACTTTTTGATTAAGAATATATTATTTAGAAACAAAATAACATGGAGTTAAACGTGTTGATGATAATATATGAAGTCCATCACAAGCAGAAAATAATATCATTTTTGCTATACCAACTACTTAGGAAATCCGTACCGGGTTTTGTGGGAAAAATAACAGCCCACACCTGATTCAGGGATTTGAACCTGAAACTGCTATATAAAGGGGGAACTTATGGGGGATTGAGTACCACTGAAGAAGGGGCGATATTAAACCACGAAACGCATCTGGCTTGGCTCAAGACCCCCGTATGAACTGCTAGCCCATCTGTCAGAAGACTCTGATGCCGGTTTTCCCTGAAAATTAAGGACCTGACACGCCGATTTTAACAAATACAGCACGAACACAGCAAAGACTTTACAAGTGCAGAGCTGTACGGGCGTGGGAGAAGGTACACAGAAGCTCGCAAGATACCGGCTGTTATCTGTAGCCGAGCGGTGTCCAGAGCGACTGAAGAGATCGGCAGAGGTTTTTCTTCTATTTGCAGCAATATTACACTGTACCGGAACAGCAGCTGAGGAAAGCCTTATCTCTTAAGAACTCAGCGGGACGCCTCTGAAACAGTGAGTATAGCGGGACGCCGCTTAAACGCTCACCTAATGAATACTGCTTGAGACTGTCCATTCCTGCACTTAGGATCCACTTAAGATATTCAAACAGCAACAGATATACGGACTGATGAGTTTATAGTTTTTATTCTTGAGATATATTATGTGATTTTTTAGGATTTTACATCTTTGCACTGTATAGTATGTATTAGAATATTAAAGTAAGGTCATTTATTTAGTATGTATTAACATTAATATCACTTTTAGTATTGAAGTACTGTTATTTATACTACGGATATCGATTTTATGGTATTTTATCAATATTATTAACTAATAAAACATATGGTTTTCCATTAGCCAGAGTGCCCAGTATTTTCCTTATTGATATGTTTGACAGTGTTAACAAACAATGTTTTTAAAAACACACTGCACTGTTGCATGTTTTAGGCTTTTTCATATTACAAAAAATTGTTCATTGTCAGGGGCAGATAGTGTTAAAACACACATAGTGTTATGGCAACAAGACAGTGACTTGTTGGGACTAAGCATCCAAAAATTATGCCTCAGCTGAGGCAGATCCCTGTCCTTGTTTATACACACACACAATGTCAGAAGAGAGAGTGGCTTGTTCTGCACAAGTTTTCAAAAATTATGGTTTAATGGGGGGAAGAATTCCCGCCCAAATTTATACACGCACAATTGCTAATTATCAGAAGAATTGGCAGTGGTACTCTGTGGATATGGAAAGGGTAGGATAATAATGGCATAAAGCTGCAATAGTAGTGGCAGCAGTAGCAGCATGGCATGGAACAGACAAGGCAGCAGATGTATGTACTAGTAATAGTAGTGGCCACTGTGTAGTGGTAAGGGTATGTCATCGGCCTCAGTCAGGGAAATGTGAAAATCCTCCCAGAACAACTTTGTTTGGGTGTCACAACGCCACCCTTCCTGTGCTAAAAACCCTCTCTGAGATGACACTGGATAGAGACAGAGATCATGTTGTGCCAGTTCAGGAAACCACTTGTAGTCTGCCTGCCCAGAAGCCCATGTGGTCAAAGAACACAGTATGCCCCCAGGAAGGGCCAGAGTCCAGGTAGGACTGAACCTGGGAGTTGAGACAGTAGGTCTCCATTTGGTAATTTGCCTCAGCTTGGCATGGCATGTAAAAAAACTGGTACATCATATCGAGGAGACTGAACTAACTGCTGCTGCCGTGGCTTCTCCTACTTGCAGCAGCAGAGACTGCAGAAGGTGGGTAACTCTGCGGGCCATGGAGAAGGGCCTCGCTTCCAGATATGCTGGCAGCAAGCGTCTGCTCGCCGAAAGCTGTGACAAGCTGTGTACATAGTGTTTCCTGGTAATAAAGTAATTTGGCCTCCCTTTCGACAGGAGCAAAGCATTCCCCCATTTTGTGTTGATAGCAAGGGTCAAAAACTATAGCTAACCAGTTATCATCATACTGCTTTATGTCAATGATATGCCTGTCAGTACATAATAAAGCAAGCATACAGCTCACCATTCTGGTCAGCATGCCTGAAGAGCCAGTTCTTTCTGGCTCTGTCCCTCAATAAGATTATTGAGTGTCATGGCTGGTGTCATCGTAATCATCATCCTCCTCCTCCTCTAGTGGCAGCTCCTCATTCTCCCCCTCCATGAGAGTTTCTTCTTGTGGGTCCCAAACAGAATGGATAGCAATTTGCATAAGCTATTCTTCATCGACCATCATACCTTGTTGCATCAGAGTGAGCATCTGTTCTAAGATAAATATCAGGGGGATTATTACAATGTTTGTGCTGCAGTCATCCCTACTGACAAATTTTGTAGTCTCTTTGAATGGCTTCAGTATGTGACAGATGTCTCATATGAGCCGCCACTGCCATACCTTGAAGCAACACATGCTCCCTGCTGAGATGGAATGGTGCATGACAAAATCATTTACAGCTTTGTGATGCTCGTACAGATGCTTCAGCAGGTGCAAAGTGGAATTCCAGCTAGTTGGAATGTCGCAGATCAAGTGGTATAACAGCACACCTTACTATCACTGCAGGTCGCAGTTAACATCAGAAACAAGGCATGTAGGGAAGAGCTAGGGGTATAATGGGGTACAGGACCATATACTAGGGTGAGGTTACAGATGGGGTCGCCCTTGTCAGGGCAGGTTGCTCCATGGTTAGGCTTTTAGAGTATACTAGCTCCCTCCATCTTTACCAACTTATGGTGTAATATAATTTTTTACATCCAGGAGACCCATGCTTACCACAGATATCCCATGGTATAAAAGAAAAGAACAGCACCATCAGCCTCCTCCACTGTATGAAGCATTGGTATACCTTGCGATGCTACAGTGGGTAAGACCCCTTTCATCTGTTGTTATTACTGCACTTTCTGTTTATAGTTTTGGCTGTTGTTTTAGGTCCTGATCCATAGTCAGTGATGAATATATGTTCACGGTCCCTAACAATAGGTACTTTATGTGACTAATGTTTTTGATGATTTTTTTGTATAATGGGATGCTCTATTTTTAACCTTTTGTGCACATTAAAAGTTACAGCCCTTATTTTTGTATATATATATATATATATATATATATATATATAAGGCCACTCTGAAATGTGCAGTTTGATCACACAGCACAATGCCACAGATGTTGCAACGTTTGAGGGAGCGTGCAATTGGCATGCTGACTGCAGGAATGTCCACCAGAGCTGTCGCCCGTGCAATAAATGTTCATTTCTCTACCATAAGCCGTCTCCAAAGGAGTTTCAGAGAATTTAGCAGTACATCCAACCGGCATCACAACCGCAGACCACATGTAACCACACCTGCCCAGGACCTCCACATTCAGCATGTTCACCTTCATGATTGTCTGAGACCAGCCACCCGGACAGCTGCAGCAACAATCGGTTTGCATAACCAAAGAATTTCTGCACAAACTGTCAGAAACCGTCTCAGGGAAGCTAATCTGCATGCTCGTCGTCCTCATCGGGGTCTGGACCTGACTGCAGTTCGTCGTCGTAACCGACTTGAGTGAGCAAATGCTCACATTCAATGGGGTCTGGTGCATTGAAGAAGCATTTTGTTCATTGATGAGTGCCAGTTTTCACTGTTTAGGGCAGATGGCAAACAGCGTGTGTCGGGTGAGCGGTTTGCTGATGTCAACGTTGTGGATAGAGTGGCCCATGGTGGCGGTGGGGTTATGATATGGGCAGGCATATGATATGGACAGCGAACACGGGTGCATTTTATTGATGGTATTTTGAATGCACAGAGATACTGTGACAAGATCCTGAGGCTCATTGTTGTGCCATTTATCATCGACCATCACCTCATGTTGCAGCATGATAATGCACGGCCCCATCTTGCAAGTATGTGTACACAATTCCTGGATGCTGAAAACATCCCAGTTCTTACATGACCAGCATACTCACCGGACATGTCACCCATTGAGCATATTTGGGATGGTCTTGATCGGCATATATGACAGCGTGTTCCAGTTCCTGCCAATATTCTGCAACTTCGCACAGCTATTGAAGAGAAGTGGACCGACATTCCACGGGCCACAATCAACAATCTGATCAACTCTATGCAACGGAGATGTGTTGCACTGCGTGAGGCAAATGGTGGCCACACCAGATACTGACTGGTTTTCTGCCCCCCCCCCCCCTCCCCCAGTAAGGCAAAACTGTGCACATTTCAGAGTGTCCTTTTATTGTGGGCAGTCTAAGGCACACCTGTGCAATATTCATGCTGTCTAATCAACACCTTGATATGCCACACCTGTGAGGTGGGATGGATTATCTTAGCAAAGGAGAAGTGCTCACTAACACAGATTTAGACAGATTTGTGAACAATATTTGAGAGTAATGGGTCTTTTGTGTATGTAGAAAATGTTTCAAATCTTTGCGTTCAGCTCATGAAAATTGGGAGCAAAACCGAAAGTGTTAGGTTTATATTTTTGTTCAGTGTATATATCCCCTGGACATTGCCAGCACCTTCTCCAAGCTTTTCAAAAAAAAACATTGCATGACGAGATTTATCATGTGTGCCATGCAGGAAGCATATGTTATTTCCCCTAAATGCAGTGCAGCCTCAGTGTTCTGCCCATTGTCGCTGACCACCTAGCCCAGTTGGATGGGAGACTACCAGAGCAATTTTTGCTGCTTGATGCACTTTAGCAAGTTATCAGGTGTGTAGCTACTTTTTCCTTGGCCAATCAGCTCCAGGTTTGGTGTGCAACTTGCTATATTTCAAGTATTGGAAGGAGTAGCCCACTTTTTTCCGCCATATGCCAGTACAAGGCAGGGCTGGCTTTTTGGGGGAAAAATGGGAGCTATGTGTCTTCCAGTGAGGCTGAGCCCATTCCATCTGTTTCCTAATAGACCACAGACTCTACTAAGTGATATGGCAGAGATTGCATAACCAATAACTTGTTAAGGTGGCCGTTATGCTTGCGCACCAGTGGATTATTGGGCCTGTAGAGTTGTTTCCTGGCCACACATTCCATTATCCAGGGCTGACAATGCAGCATTGGAGGAAGAGTCTGAGCAGGAAAAGCAGTATGATGATGACAATGAAATTGTACTGCACGTGAATGTGGCCTGGCTGCCACAAAGGAGACCGGGAGAAGGATGACACTTGTTGCCCTAGGTGGCAGACGCTTCGATGTTCCTAAAGTAACCTGTGATGCTTCTTCATGTGCTGCAATAGCACATAGAGCCATGATGCCTATGTTTGTGTTTGAATGTGCTTGCCTTATTTTCATTCTGCAGATCTTGCACATGGCAATGCTTTTAACTTCCAGCAGTGTGGAGAAAAATTGCCAGATGGATGATACTCACGTACTTTGCAATACTAGAGGCAGTCAAACTTGGTTTAGGTCTGGAACAGTTTGGGGCTGCGCTCGCAGTGTCAGTGGTATCACCAGTTCCCGAAGCAGATCTGGCCCTGGCAGTTACTTGGGATGTTCTGGCCATAAAGTGCCTCTACTCTTTATTGCTGCCACTGATACCACCCTTCTCCTGAGATGTTACCTCCTCCTCAGCACCCAAATCCAGATGTTACCAACACACAATCAACATCAGAGTCCTCACCCTCCCAGCCACTTTTATCAGACTGTGATATGTTAGTGAGAGCTCTCCCCCCCCCCAATTCCTAACTCTGTATTTGCCCCGAGTGCAACTGTTGCTACCAGTTCCCCTATTGCCACTACCGAGGCTATGGCTGCCACTACGACCACCTACTTACACAGGTATCCATATGGTCCCCCACCTCCCCCTGAACCCCCTCCTCATGGTAGTCTAAACGCTGATTATTCTCACACAACTGATCAACAGGCACACTCTTATAATTATCTCCCATAGTGTGTGGTGGGGTTTTGTTGCCTCTTCTTAGGAAAAAAAGAAGGTATCCCACCGGGAGGTGACAGTGATCACAGAGAGGATGCAACTGAAAGGCTTCTCAAGGTTTGCAAGCAGGATGAGCAGCAGGAATCCGGTGACCCCTGCCTCGAAGGTACAGTGTCAGACTCAGAGATGACCTCCATGTTATCCTACTGTGCCCTTAATAATCATGTTGCACCTTTCAGAAGCCAAGGAGGTCTGTGGCCCACTACATGAGCTACTACTAATACTACTACTGGATGGCTGACTGGTGCTGCTACCCACATTCTGATTCTGGGACGACAAGGTCTTTCGTTTTGCACTGTACCATTTTCCAGGCATTTTATTATTAGGCCTATAAATAAAAAGTCACAGCTTTGGAACACACAGATTATTAAATGATACTAATAAAATTAAAAGTGTTTTTTTATGAAATTTAAGGACAAATGTTCAGTGAAATGTCCCAAATCCCTCTCCTTCCACAAGGAGTGCACTGTACAAACTTACAATAGTAATAAATGCAATTTTTATAGTGTAACGTGTTTGAACTAAACACTCTAAAGCAATAATACCAGCCCTCCACTAAAACACAGGTATGACTACAATTCTTTGGCAGTGATGCCAGGCGTCTTTTAACTAGACGCTGTGATGCAGTTGTCTCCAGTAAGATGGTAATAATTTGTGTTACTGATGTAAAATTTGTTTTCTGATGTGTCCAACCCACCTATTATATTGTAGCAATGTACATGTTCAGTAACACGGCTATAACACATTGAGATGCCCAATTACAAATGGTAAATAGAAACTAGTTTCTAGAAAAAGAATCTGTAATGTAGAACTAGCTGCCAGAAGCTGAGCTGACAGTAGCCTGCCAGCCAATATACCTGATAGTGAGCAATTCTCCCTGATTACACCCCTAATAATCCTCAAACTCCCAAATGTAGCTCAGTATTCTCTAGCTATAATCTTCTTACACTGTCCCTTCCGATCACCTCTTCTGTCCCTATAATCTTCTTACACTGTCCCTCCCTATCACCTGTCCTCTCTCTATAATCTTCTTATCCTGTTCCTATCTCAGTATATCAGTCTCCAGAGGCAGAGCCACAGCATACCTTCCTGTCAGATCACCAGTAAAAAGCAGAATGATATTCTGCTCGTTCTGCACTAGCACTTTCTTGCCTGCTGCCGGAATGGATGCGTAACTTGACCGACCCACCAGAATTTCTTCAGGAGTCAATAGCCAATCCATCCCTATCCCTTTGCATTGATTCCTGAGGTTCAGTGTTTTCTCCAGCATTTTACAGCAATATTCAAAAATGTCCCTTTATAGTGAAATGCAAGTTTGTCTTCATTATGCAATCATGGTGTTACCACATAACAGGGTTGATGCCTGTGTCATAATAACAATTCAGAGATAAATGTCTGTAGCATGTTTCTATATGAATGTATAAATCACTTGTGTCATTTAGAAAAAACAGGAACACATAACTCAGCCAGAAAGACGAGTGCTCCTTAAAGCTGTATGCAGTCTTGTTCTTAAAAGCTCAGATGTTTCTGCTTCAGATTTCTCCTGTTTCAATTTTTGTTGAACAGGTACCATTTTCAGCCAAATTACAGTAGCGTTACCTACCCACCCCTCTCACTGTGCAGTCACATGCCTAATTACATTTCCATGTGAACAACATTTTGGTATCAGGGAACACATTTCTATTTGGCTATTAGGTATGTAATAGACAGACCCCGACTTTATAGAGATATTATAGACACACAATTTAGCTTTACTAATAAAAAAATAGGTCCGAAACGGTTATAAATAAGAAGTAAGCCTGATCCCCAATGCCGCCACTCCAACACTGTTCTGGTCCCAATTGATCTCCAGGTGGACACACCGGACATTCCAGTAAAAAAAAGCCTTCTCAGCCAGTCACTGGCTATTAGCAGTGACCCTTTCAGTCACTGATTGGTATAATTATCTGCCTAGAACACCCCTTTAAGGGCTCATGCAAACAAATGTGTGCCTCACTATTTGCAGTCCCCAGCAGTGGGCACACATGAGGCCTAAAACAAGGGACCCAGCGAGATCATTATGAAACAAGGCACTCTCAATCAAGAAAGAGAGGGAGGGGCTGGGAAAGGAAGCAAGCATGCCCGGAGTAGGACCCTCTGATATTGATGACCTATCCTGAGAATAGATCATCAATATGAATTTTTGGATAACCCCTACATTTTGGATGTCGCATATCTGGACTCCTCCAAAGCATTTGACACTGTACCGCATAAAAGGTTAGTATATAAAATGAGAATGCTCGGACTGGGAGAAAACGTCTGTAAGTGGGTAAGTAACTAGCTCAATGATAGAAAACAGAGGGTGGTTATTAGTGGTACACACTCAGATTGGGTCACTGTCACTAGCGGAGTACCTCAGGGGTCACTATTGGGCTCTATTCTCTTCAATATATTTATTAATGATCTTGTAGAAGGCTCGCACAGTAAAATATCAATTTTTGCAGATGACACTAAACTGTATAACGTAATTAACACTGAAGAGGACAGTATACTGCTACAGATGTAGCTGGATAGATTGGAGGCTTGGGCAGAGAAGTGGCAGATGAGGTTTAACACTCACAAATGTAAGGTTATGCACATGGGAAGGAATAATGCAAGTCACCTGTACATAATAATTGGTAAAACACTGGGTAACACTGACATGGAAAAGGACAGCAAACTAAGCTGTAGAAACCAGTGTCAGACAGCTGCTGCCAGTAGGATTATGGGTTGCATCAATGTTGCATAGCTGCCCGTGATGAGAACATAGTGCTACCACTCTACAAATCACTAGTCAGACCACACATGGAGTACTGTGTACAGTTCTGGGCTTCTGTGAACAAGGCAGACATAGCAGAGCTGGAGAGGGTTCAGACGACGAGGGCAACTAAAGTAATAACCGGAATAGATGGACTACAGTACCCTAAAATATTATCAAAACTGGGGTTATTCACTTTAGAAAAAAGATGACTGAGGGGACATCTAATATCTATGTATAAATACAGTCCTGATCAAAAGTATAAGACCACTTGAAAAATGGCAAAAAATCATATTTAGCATGACTGGATCTTAACAAGGTTCCAAGTAGAGCTTTAACATGCAACAAGAAGAAATGGGAGTGAGACAAAACATTTTTTGAGAATTCAATTTCATGAAAACAATGAATAAACTGAAACAGGCTGTTTTTCAGCTGATCCAAAGTTTAGGACCACATGCTTTTAAAAGGCCAAATCTGTGCAAAGATGTGGATTCATTGTCATTTCCTGTCAGGTAGTCACACTTTGTGATGGCAAAGGCAAAACTCTCCTTTTTTGAAAGTGGTCGGGTTGTTGAACTGCATAAGCAGGGTCTCTAACAGCACGCCATCGCTGCTGAGGTGCGACGCAGTAAGACAGTCATTTGGAATTTCTTAAATGATCCTGAGGGTTATGGAACAAAAAAGTCAAGTGGAAGACCCCCAAAAATTTCATCAGCACTGAGCCGGAGGATCCAATTTGCTGTCAGTCAAGACACTGGACAATCCTCGACCCAAATTAAGGCCCTTACTGGTGCTGACTGCAGCCCTATAACCATCAGACGGCATCTGAGACTGAAGGGCTTCAAAAACAAAAAACTTCTTTAAAGACCTCGTCTCCTTGAACGCCACAGAACTGCTAATTTGGACTTTGCAAGAGAGCACCAAACAGTGGGACATTCAAAGGTGGAAGAAAGTTTTATTCTCTGATGAGAATTTTTTTACCTTGATGGTCCTGATGGTTTCCAACGTTACTGGCATGACAAGCAGATCCCACCTTAGATGTTTTCTACGCACCACATTGGAGGAGGCGCCATAATGGTCTGGGGTGCTTTTTCCCTCAGTGGAACAATGGAACTCCAGGAAGTGCAGGGGCGTCAAACGGCCGCTGGCTATGTCCAGATGTTGCAGAGAGCATTCCTCATTACTGAGGGCCCTCGTCTGTGTGGTAACGACTGGGTTTTCAACAGGACAACGCTACAGTACACAATGCCCGCAGGACAAGGGACTACTTCCAGGAGAATAACATCACTCTTTTGGCCCATCCTGCGTGTTCCCCTGATCTAAATCCAATTGAGAACCTTTGGGGATGGATGGCAAGAAAAATTTACAAAAATAGACAACAGTTCCAGACAGTAGATGGCCTTCGTGCGGCCGTCTTCACCACTTGTAGAGAAATGTTCCCACTCACCTCATGGAAACGCTTGCATCAAGCATGGCGAAACAAATTTTTGAAGTGATAAACAATAACGGCGGAGCTACTCATTACAGAATTCATGTTTGGAAGTTGGATTTCTGTTTTGGGGGGTTTAGGGGATTTTTGGAGGTGTGGGCCTAAACTTTTGATCAGCTGAAAAACAGCCTGTTTCAGTTTATTCTTTGTCTTCATTAAATTGAATGCTAAAAAAATGTTTTGTCTCACTCCAATTTCTTCTTGTTGCATGTTGAAGCTCTACTTGGAACCTTGTTAAGATGCAGCCATGCTAAATATGATTTTTTGCAATTTTTCAAGCGGTCTTAAACTTTTGATCAGGACTGTATATCAGGGATCAGTACAGAGATATCTCCCATCATCTGTTTATCCCCAGGACTGTGACTGTGATGAGGGGACACCCTCTGCGTCTAGAGGAAAGAAGGTTTGTACACAAACATAGAATTCAGCATACTTTTTCTCCAGAAACGCTACATGAAAAGTATAATCATATTCATCTGAGCTTGTCCTACAAGGCATTGTCCCTGGTTTAATCTGCTGGTGACACACTCGCTTTAAGTACAGAAGTCCTGTAATACTTAAAGTGATGCTGTAATGACACATGTATTATATGCCTATAAAGTGTTAAAGTGTAACTGTAATAATTGTTTTTTATTCTTGTAATGTGTGGGGGCAGTGATACTGAACATTTTTGTAATATCTCCAAGCAGTCAAGCACACCTGTCCAGTTAATCTGCCCCCTGGAGGCTGGTTTTAAAGTCAGTATAAAACTGAGTCTGCTTATACAGCACCTACCAGTAGCCATTAGGCTCCAGGAGAAGTATAAAGTGGGCTCAGCATGCATGTGAGTACTTGCATCCCTGGATCCGATGAAAGCTGTAATGGCACCGGACGGGGTTAAAAGCAGAGTGTGCTTGGCGTGCATGCTGTACCTGCGCTCCCTGGACTTTATGTGGCTGTCATGGCCCATAAAAGGTAGGAACTAGTGTTAGGGACCACTCATGAAGGCGACCTTGACGTGGTGAGTGGCTTATTACGCTTTGGGGCAAAATGTACACCAATGCCTCATTCAACATCCAGCATAAAGGCAGGGCAGAGTGCTGGTTGCAGAGTGCGATTGCATTTGTGTTTTTACATTTTTGTAATATAGTTTAATTGCTGAAATCATACATTTCTATTACAAAAGTAGCTCTAAAGCAACTCCCCTCTGTAATTCTGCTGGCTCCTTTCACACTGCCGTTTCTGGGTCCGCTTGTGAGATCCATTTCAGGGCTCTCACAAGCGGCCCAAAACGGATCAGTTCAGCCCCAATGCATTCTGAATGGATAAGGATCCGTTCAGAATGCATCAGTTTGGCTGCGTTTGGTCTCAGTTGCGCTTTTGAGGCGATGCAGAGCCAAACAGATCCGTCCTGACTTACAATGTAAGTCAATGGGGACGGATCAGTTTTCACTGACACAATATGGTGCAATTGAAAACAAATCCGTCCCCCATTGACTTTCAAAGTATGGCCCCTTTCACACGGGCGAGTATTCCGCGCGGGTGCAATGCATGATGTGAACGCATTGCACCCGCACTGAATCCTGACCCATTTATTTCTATGGGGCTGTGCACATGAGCTGTGATTTTCACGCATCACTTGTGCGTTACGTGAAAATCGCAGCCTGCTCTATATTCAGCGTTTTTCACGCAACGCAGGCCCCATAGAAGTGAATGGGGCCGCGTGAAAATCGCAAGCTTCCGCAAGCAAGTGCGGATGCGGTGCGATTTTCACGCATGGTTGCTAGGTGACGATCGGGCTGGGGACCCGATCTGTATTATTTTCCCTTATAACATGGTTATAAGGGAAAATAATACAATCTACAGAACACTTAACCCAAACCCGAACTTCTGTGAAGAAGTTCAGGTTTGGGTACCAAACATGCCGATTTTTCTCACGCACGTGCAAACACATTACAATGTTTTGCAATCGTGCCGAAAAATTGTGCATTTTCCCACAACGCACCAGCATCTTATCTGGGGGAAAAAAATCACACCCGTGTGAAAGAGGCCTAAGTCAATACGGATCCATTTTGACTTAGACTTTTATTTTTCAAGAATAATGCAAACGGATCCATTCTGAACAGATACAAGCGTTTGCATTATCGGTGCGGATCCGTCTGTGCAGATATAATACGGATCCGCACCGAGCGCCAGTGTGAAAGTAGCCTTACATAACACAGTCGGTGTTGAACAAGTCTCCACAGTTATGTAAACAGAAGACAAAGGAGCGCTGCTAAGGCTCAAAATGGGCCACTTTAGAGATATTTTTCTAATAGAAAGATACAAATTCAGCAATTGAAGTATATTACAAAAATGTCCAGTATCACTGCCCCTACACATTACAAAAAAATAAATATGACATTTACACTTTAAAACAGTTTACTATAATGTGGTACATTTATCAAATAAAGTGGACTAGTAAAGTGGTTTAAGTTGTGAAAATACAATTGAATTGCAGCCTTATGATATTGTCCTGACCAGTTTTTTTTAGAAGGACTGGCATTAACAATGGTACAAAGTGACACATTTTAAAAGGGTTGTCTCATGAAGATAGTTTTTGCAGATAAGGATTTCTATAGGTTTCAGCCACCCCATATGGGCAGTGGATTATCTGCCGGTTATTCTGTTGAATCATTGTACATCATACATATACTGGGTCTGCAAGCTTAAGAGCTGCACTTTGTTAGTGGCTCTCCACTTTGTCTAATATAGGAGGATCCCAGGCAGAGTACCCTTTGTATGGTGTCAATACGCCATAGCAGTGGCTGTGGGAAGGGATAGTCTTGTTGAGACAAACCCTTTAATCACCTTATAGCATAGGAAAACCTTACAAAACTTAGCTAGAAGGCTTTATGGCTAACATCTTGTTTAGTTCTGTCATACACACCCAGAAACATCTTACTAAATATCTCACACAGTCCCCTGTCAGTTTTGTTTCATGTAAAAACACGTTATGATAGCTAACATGAAAAATGGCAATTTGTTCCACTAAATCTTAGCACAAAGCATTTGAATGGAAAAATAAGACGCCGAGCCATAGATTAGTCAGTAACGTTAGATCACTGTCCTATATAGAGTTGAACTTTACGTTTTTTGGTTCACGAACCCCGAACCCGGACTTTTTCACTGAAGTCCGGGTTCGGGTTATTTTATTCTAATACAGAGGCGTTCCCATGGTAATGGGGACACTTCAAGTTAAAATATACCATTGGATTGGAGAAAACTCCGATCCGATTGTATATTTAAAGCCTGAGGTGTTCCCATGGTGATTGGGACGCACCTCTGACAGGGCGCTGCCATCCGCGGCACCTGAGGGGTTAATTGCACGGACAGCAGCTCCCTGTCAGAGGTCGGGTGCCGGGAATGTTTCTACAATGTTTGCATTGGTGGGCAATGCGCCATCCCCCCCCCTCCCCGGTATTGAAATCATTGGTGGGCAGTGCGCCCTCCCCCTCCCCTCCCCGGTATTAAAATCATTGGTGGCCGGTGCGCCCTCCTTCCCCTCCCCGGTATTAAAATCATTGGTGGGCAGTGAGCCCTCCCCCCCTCCCCGGTATTAAAATCATTTGTGGGCAGTGCGCCCTCCGCCTCCCCCCATCATTGGTGGCAGCAGCAGTTCCGATTGGAGTCCCAGCAGTGTAATGCTGGTGCTCCGATCGGTTACCATGGCAGCCAGGACGCTGCTGAAGTCCTGTCTGCCATGTTCAGTTATTCAGCAGCATTATACTTACATGCGCTGTGGCGTTTCGGCGCTCCTTCTTCTTGTAACTCACAGGTCTGTGCGGTGCATTTCTTATGCTTATAGCAATGCGCCGCACAGACCTGTGAGTTACAAGAAGAAGGAACGCCGGGCGGCCACAGCGCATGTAAGTATAATGCTGCTGAATAACTGAACATGGCAGACAGGACTTCAGTAGCGTCCTGGCAGCCATGGTAACCGATTGGAGACCCAGGATTATACTTCTGGGACTCCGATCAGAACTGCTGCTGCCACCAATGATGAAGGGGGGAGGGTGCACTGCCCACAAATGATTTTAATACTGGGGAGGGAGGGAGGGCGCACTGACCACCAATGATTTTAATACTAGGGAGGGGGCGCACTGCCCACCAATGTTTTTAATACTGGGGAGGGGGGGAGATGGCGCACTGCCCACCAATGATTTTAATACCGGGGGGGGGGGCGCAAGCATTGTAGAAATATTCCCGGCACCCAACCTCTGACAGGGAGTTGCCGCCCGCGCAATTAACCCCTCAGGTGCCGCGGATAGCAGTGCCCTGTCAGAGGTGCGTCCCCATCACCATGGGAATGCCTATGTGTTAGAATATACCATTGGATCAGAGTTTTCTCTAATCCCATGGTATATATTAACTTCAAGCAGTCCCTATCACCATGGGAACGCCTCTGTTTTAGAATATACTATCGGATCTGAGTTTTCACGACTCAAACTCAGATCTGAAAAAGCTAACAGTATTGTTTTCGGTTATAACGGAAAATAATAAAGTGAAGTTCGGGTTCCCATTGATTTTAACCCCTTAAGGACAAGGCCATATTTCACCTTAAGGAGCAGGCCATTTTTTGCAAATCTGACCAGTATCACTTATGTGTGAATAACTTTAAAACACTTTTACTTATCCAGGCCATTCTGAGATAGTTTTTTCGTCACATATTGTGCTTCATGACACTGGTAAAATGGAGTAAAAAAATAAATACAAATATTTATAAAAAAAATACCAAATTTACAGAAAATTTAGAAAATTAGCAAATTTCTATTTCTCTACTTTTATAATAGATAGTAATACCTCAAAAAATAGTTATTATTTTACATTCCCCATCTGTCTACTTCATGTTTTGATAATTCTGACAATGCCATGTTATTTTTTGGGGACGTTACACGGCTTAGGCTACTTTCACACCTGCGTTCAGGTGTCCGCTCGTGAGCTCCGTTTGAAGGGGCTCACAAGTGGCCCTGAACGCAGCCGTCTGGCCCTAATGCATTCTCAGTGGAGGCGGATCCACTGAGAATGCATCCGTCTGCCAGCGCTCAGCCCGCTCCTCAGTGAGCGGACACCTGAACGCTGCAAGCAGCGTTCGGGTGTCCGCCTGCAGTGCGGAGGCGAGCTGATCCGTTCCGACTTATAATGGAAGTCAATGGGGACGGATCCGCTTGAAGATGACACCAAATGGCTCAATCTTCAAGCGGATCCGTCCCCCATTGACTTTCAATGTAAAGTCTGAACGGATCCGCTCAGGCTACTTTCACACTTAGAAATTTTTCTAAGTTATAATGCAGACGGATCCGTTCTGAACGGAGCCACCGTCTGCATTAATATGAGCGGATCCGTTCAGAACGGATCCGCTCGAACGCTAGTGCTAAAGTAGCCTTAGAAGTTTAGAAGCATATCTTAAAATTTTTCTGAAAATTTCTAAAACCTACTTTTTTAGGACCAGTTCAGGTCTTAAGTCATTTTGTGAGGCTTGCATAATAGAAACCACACCAAAATGACCCCATTTTACAAACTACACCCCTCAAGGTATTCAAAACTAATTTTTACAAACTTTGTTAACCCTTTAGGTGTTCCACAAGAATTGATGGAAAATAGAGATAACATTTAAAAATTTCACTTTTTTGGCCGATTTTCCATTAGAATCATTTTTTTTCCAGTTACAAAGCAAGGGTTAACAGCCAAACAAAACTCAATATTTATGGCCCTGATTCTGTAGTTTACAGAAACACCCCATATGTGGTTGTATACTGCTGTACGGGCACACGGCAGGGCGCAGAAGGAAATGAATGCCATACGGTTTTTGGAAGGCAGATTTTGCTGGACTGTTTTTTTGGACACCATGTCCCATTTGAAGCCCCCCTGATGCACCCATAGAGTAGAAACTCCCAAAAAGTGACCCCATTTTGGAAACTAAGGGATAGGGTGGCAGTTTTGTTGGTACTATTTTAGGGTACATATGATTTTTGGTTGCTCTATATTACACTTTTTGTGAGGCAAGGTAACAAGAAATAGCTGTTTTGGCACCATTTTTATTTTTTGTTTTTTACAACATTCATCTTAGATCATGTGGTATTTTTATAGAGCAGGTTGTCACAGACGCGACAATACCAAATATGACCAAAATATTTTTTTATTATTATTATTATTCTTTAGTGTCTCCACATTCTGAAAGCCATAGTTTTATTTATTTTTTGGGTGACTGTCTAGTGTAGGGGCTCATTTTTTTCGGGATGAGATGACGGTTTGATTGGCACTATTTTGGTGTGCGTATGACTTTTTGATTGCTTGCTATTACACTTTTTGTGATTTAAGGCAACAAAAAATGGCTTTTTTTACATCGTTTTTATTTTAATTTTTTTACGTTATTCACCTGAGGGGTTAGGTCATGTGATATTTTTATAGAGCAGGTTATTACGGACGCGGCGATACCTAATATCTCAACTTTTTTTATTTATGTAAGTTTTACACAATTTCATTTTTGAAACAAAAAAATCATGTTTTAGTGTCTCCATAGTCTGAGACTCATAGTTTTTACTGTTTTGGGGCGATTATCTTAGGTAGGGTATGATTTTTTGTGGGGTGAGATGACGGTTTTATTGGCACTATTTTGGGATGCGTATGACTTTTTGATCGCTTGCTATTACACTTTTTATAATGTAAGGCAAAAACTTCTTTTACACCGTTTTTTTTTTTTTGTTACGTTGTTCATCTGAAGGGTTAGTTCATGTGATATTTTAATATATCAGGTTCTTACTGACGCGGCAATACCTAATATGTCCACTTTTCTTTATTAACTTAAGTTTTACACAATAACAGCATTTTTTAAACAAAATAAATGATGTTTTAGTTTCTCCATATTCTGAGCCATAATTTTTTTCATTTTTTTGGGCGATTGGCTTAGGTAGGGGCTAATTTTTTGTGGGATGAGGTGATGGTTAGATTGGTACTATTTTGGGGGGCATACGCCTTTTTGATCACTTGGTGTTGCATTTTTTGTGATGTAAGGTGACAAAAATAGCTTTTTTTTTACACCGTTTTTATTTTAATTTTTTAATGGTATTTATCGGACAGTGTGGATCATGTGAAATATTTATAGAGCTGGTCATTATGGACGCGGTGATACCTAATATGTGTGTTGTTTTTTTCAGTTTTTTATTATAAAATAAGGGGAAAGGGGCATTTTTTCTTTTTTTACTTTATTAATTTTATTACTTTATTAATTTTATTAAAAACACTTTTTTAACTTTTTATTTTCTTTACTTTATTTCTGACGTTCACTTTTGGGGGTCTGATCCCCTCTGCAATGCATTACAATACATCTGTATTGTAATGGTTTGCCTGTTAATGTATTACACAGAGTAATACACTAACAGGTTGCCTAGGAGACCAAGACTGAGGCTGGATCTCCTCGGCTCCCGTAGAAGGCACTTCCTGATGTCGTGCAAGCCATTGGGCAGCCTCTGCAAGGCATCGGGCTGCCTTCTGAGACATCGATGCGTTACCTCAAACACAAACCCCTTCTATGCCACGGTAGCGGCATAGAAGGGGTTAATCCGCAGCGATCACTGATACGGGGTGGGGGGGGTCACAGAACTCCCCTCGGCATTGACCCAGGGTGCCGCGGTGTCCGCAATAGGTTAATGGGGTCCGGGTTCGGGGTCAAGTTCAGGCCAAGTTCGGGTCCCGAACCCGAACTTTGACCTGAAGTTCGTCTGAACCGAACTACAATGCAAATTAAAGAAATGGCCTAGTTGCATTACTTAGGAGATGAGTCTGTTGAGTTAGTTCACCATGAATGCACCATAAATCTATTCACATGACACAAACTTTTTTTTATACTTACTTTCTGTTACTTTTTAAACATGGAGTTTTTCTGTTGCTTTTGAGATTCTTGTCTGAGGAAAAAAATGATAGTCTGTGAACTGTAAAGGATAGGCTCTTTATCTTGCAAATTATTTTCCTAGTTTAAGCTATGGTCACACTATAAGGCCTCTTTCACACGGGCGTCATGTTTTTTGCCCGGATAAGAGGCGGGTGCGTTGCGGGAAAATGCGCGATTTTTTTGCGCAAGTGCAAAACATTGTCATGCGTTTTGCACTCGCGTGTGAAAAACCGCGCATGTTTGGTACCCAAACCCGAACTTCTTCACAGAAGTTCGGGCTTGGGATTGATGTTCTGAAGATTGTATTATTTTCCCTTATAACATGGTTATAAGGGAAAATAATAGCATTCTGACTACAGAATGCATAGTATAATAGTGCTGGAAGGGTTAAAAAAATTAAAAAGTTAACTCACCTTATCCTCTTGTTCGCGTAGTTCGTTCCCGGTCTGTTCTTTGCTAGCTGTGGGCTAAAGGACCTGTGGTGATGTCAGATCACATGCTCCATCACCATGGAAAAAAATAATACAGTGAATAGACTGTCACCTAGAACCCATGCGTGAAAATCGCACCGCATCCGCACTTGCTTGCGGATGCTTGCGATTTTCATGCAACCCTATTCACTTCTATGGGGCCTGCGTTGCGTGGATTATCGCACCGCAACGCACAAAGAGGAGCATGCTGCGATTTTCATGCAACGCATAAGTGATGCGTGAAAATCACCGCTCATGTGAACAGCCCCATAGAAATGAATGGGTCAGGATTCAGTGCGGGTGCAATGTGTTCAACTCACGCATCGCACCCGTGCGGAATACTCGCTCGTGTGAAAGGGGCCTAAGGCTCGGTTCACACATTTGTTTCCTAGGGTTTTTCTGCATTTTCTGCACTTATTGTGATTTTTTATTGTTTGCATTTTTGGTTGTAAAAATCCAGCTCCAGATGTTGGATAAAAGTCCATGGGAATTCTGAATTGCATGACATATAACAGTTAGAATATTCTAAAATTGTAAAAATGGAGAATATTGAGGAATATAGGAATAGTTCAGAATCAGGAATTTATCATCCCTCCCTTGAAGGATTCCCTTCAAACTAGTGTGGAGATTCCCTCTGGTAGTTAGGATAAGCGGGCGCAGTACAGAGGCAAAATACAAGTTTGTAATTTAAACGTCAATGTTTATTCACACATTATGCCAAAAACAAAACTGCACTTTGGTCTATTATTTGTTTGACCATAGAAAAATGCCTTGAAAACCTTTTGCCTTTTTTTCATGCGCAATAATTTTTTGTGCATTTTTGGGGGAATTTTAATCATATTTTTTTTCTCTTATAGACAATGAGTTGGAAAAACACCTATGCTAAAAAAATAAAACCTCATAGCTTCAACAGGCGTTTTGAAAAACAAGACACCAAACACTAAAAAGCATTTAATAACAAACAAAAAAAACTTTATCAGACATATCTGCTCAACACACTTTCAGCAACTTGGTTTCATCTCCTTCATTACCCGGCCACCCTGCCTAACGGCTCCCAGCTCCCAGCAGTAACTTTCTTGAGGGTTCTTGACCTCTCTACATGGTCCCCATTATCTCTGCCATGCCACGACCACCATTGCAACCATTTTGATTTTCTGGATGATAATTCATGAATAGATGCAACACTTCAAAACAATCAAGTAGATTGCATAGGTCTTAGATTTTGAAAAATGATGCATCTCTATGGCCCTCATTTGCCATTTATAACAGACTACCTTCTTAAACACAGCTTCACAAGACCTCAGACCTTCACCTCTACTGGCCAGATTACTCCAGGGGGGACACAACATCAGTAGATTGCAATATTGCCAAGGACCACCCTGCAACATAATAGTCACAGGTTCCTGCATCCTCCTTGCACCACCCGGTGAATCCACATTTGTCGGCCATCTTGATTATACGGCCTCACTGTGCGTTTGAGAGGGGGAAGCAAGAGAGCACAATAGTCTGCATAATCACTCATTTCAAGCCTGAGATTTGTGATAGTGTCAGGCAACCACACCCTACTTTCAGCCTATATATCCTAGGTTGCATATGTTCTTTATAAGGCCTCATGCACACGACCGTTGTTGTGTTCCGTGTCCGTTGTTCCGTTTTCCGTGATTTTCTGTGGACCCATTGACTTTCAATGGGTCCGTTGAAAACTCGGATAATGCACCGTTTGTCATCCGCGTCCGTGGTCCGTGTTTTCAGTCCGTCAAAAAAATATGACCTGTCCTATTTTTTTCACGGACAACGGTTCGCTGGCCCATTCAAGTCAATGGGTCAGTGAAAAAACACGGATGCACACAAGATTGTCATCCGCGTCCGTGATCCGTGTCCGTTTTTTTCCTATCATTTACAAGGCAAACTTGACTTAGATTTTTTTTCACTTTCCTTCATGTCTGGTGATCCTCCAAAAATCAAGGAAGGCACACGGAAACAAAAACGGAAACGGATCACGGAACAACGGAACCCCGTTTTGCGGACCGTGAAAAAATACTGTCGTGTGCATGAGGCCTAACTGAGAGGACTATCACTGGGTTGTTGGTGCTTGGTGAAGAAACACTGTTTACATACTGTACTAGTCAGACCTTACTATCTCCGCACACCCTGCAATATCTTGTATTATATCCTTGGGCCTGACCTATCCTGCAGATCTGCATATTAATAGTTATTGCTGCTTCAACGCCTTTTCTCTTCAACACCTCAGCCTCAGGGCTCATGCACACGATCGTTGTTGTTTTGCGGTCCGTTTTTCACAGATCCATTGTTCTGTATCTGAGTTTTTTTTTCTCTAATTTAAGTCCTCTTCCGTTCCGTTATTGCAAAAAACATATCCGTATGGTTTCCGTATTTTTTTATTTTTTTATTGAAATCAGTTAGACAATACAACTGTAGGGTACAGTCCCTCGAATACGGTAACAGGAAATAGTAACAGTATCATCACAAGGTATACATTGGCTTAACAATGCAGTATTATCATTACTAGACTACAAAACTAGCCACAAATAATCTTGCGGTCAGATCCTTTAAGTTAGTCGTACAGGTGTAGATTACAGGTATGGATTGGTATGGGTGCCAGAGACAATTGGAGTTCGAGTAATATAGGGTAAAAAGTATCTAGCAGACTCAGGGTACCTTTGTAGGGAGAGATTAGGGCTCCGGTTCCAATGGGGTGAAGACCCAAGATCTAAAGATGGGTTTTGAGTAGGGATGAGCGAACTCGAACTGTATAGTTCGGGTTCGTACCGAATTTTGGGGTGTCCGTGACACGGACCCGAACCCGGACATTTTCGTAAAAGTCCGGGTTCGGGTTCGGTGTTCGTCGCTTTCTTCGCGCTTTTGTGACGCTTTCTTGGCGCTTTTTGAAAGGCTGCAAAGCAGCCAATCAACAAGCGTCATACTACTTGCCCCAAGAGGCCATCACAGCCATGCCTACTATTGGCATGGCTGTGATTGGCCAGAGCACCATGTGACCCAGCCTCTATTTAAGCTGGAGTCACATAGCGCCGCCCGTCACTCTGCTCTGATTAGCGTAGGGAGAGGTTGCGGCTGCGACAGTAGGGCGAGATTAGGCAGATTAACTCCTCCAAAGGACTTGATTAACTGATCGATCTGCAGCTGTGGATCATTGAGCTGCTGATCCTCAATTGCTCACTGTTTTTAGGCTGCACAGACCGTTTGTCAGTCTCATTTTTCTGGGGTGATCGGCGGCCATTTTGTGTCTTGTGGTGCGCCAGCACAAGCTGCGACCAAGTGCATTTAACCCTCAATGGTGTGGTTGTTTTTTGGCTAAAGCCTACATCAGGGTGAAGCTGTCACACCAAGTGCATTTAACCAGCAATAGTCTGTTCATTTTTTGGCCATATACAAAATCAGGGGCAAGCTGCGCCTGTCACCAAGTGCATTTAACCCTCAATGGTGTGGTTGTTTTTTGGCTAAAGCCTACATCAGGGTGAAGCTGTCACACCAAGTGCATTTAACCAGCAATAGTCTGTTCATTTTTTGGCCATATACAAAATCAGGGGCAAGCTGCGCCTGTCACCAAGTGCATTTAACCCTCAATGGTGTGGTTGTTTTTTGGCTAAAGCCTACATCAGGGTGAAGCTGTCACACCAAGTGCATTTAACCAGCAATAGTCTGTTCATTTTTTGGCCATATACAAAATCAGGGGCAAGCTGCGCCTGTCACCAAGTGCATTTAACCCTCAATGGTGTGGTTGTTTTTTGGCTAAAGCCTACATCAGGGTGAAGCTGTCACACCAAGTGCATTTAACCAGCAATAGTCTGTTCATTTTTTGGCCATATCCCAGTCTAATTCTGTCACTAAATCCATACCGGTCACCCAGCGCCTAAATACTAGGCCTCAAATTTATATCCAGCTAAATCTGTCCCTAGTGCTGTAGCTGGGCGAGTTATTTAGTGTCCGTTCAAGCACATTTCTTGTTCTGGGTTGAAATACAATTCCCAATTTAGCAATTTCATAATTTAGTGGTTCCTGCTATATCAGAGCTATTTGAAATCTATCCCAAAAAGGGTATATAATATTGAAGGTGCACATTGGGTCATTCAGAATAACTTCACACACACCCGCTACTGTGTATTTCCAAGTCTAATTCTGTCACTAAACCCATACCTGTCACCCAGCGCCTAAATACTAGGCCTCAAATTTAAATCCCTCTAAATCTCTCGTTACCCACCGCTGTACTGTTGTTGCTGGGCAAGATATTTAGTGTCCGTCAAAGCACATTTTTTGTTCTGGGTTGAAGTACAATTCCCAATTTAGCAATTTCATAATTTAGTGGTTTCTGCTATATCAGAGCTATTTGAAATCTATCCCTAAAAGGGTATATAATATTGAAGGTGCACATAGGGTCATTCAGAATAACTTCACACACACGCTTCTGTGCATTTCCAAGTCTAATTCTGTCACTAAATCCATACCGGTGACCCAGCGCCTAAATACTAGGCCTCAAATTTAAATCCCTCTAAATCTCTCGTTACCACCGCTGTACTGTTGTTGCTGGGCAAGATATTTAGTGTCCGTCAAAGCACATTTTTTGTTCTGGGTTGAAGTACAATTCCCAATTTAGCAATTTCATAATTTAGTGGTTCCTGCTATATCAGAGCTATTTGAAATCTATCCCTAAAAGGGTATATAATATTGAAGGTGCACATTGGGTCATTCAGAATAACTTCACACACACCCGCTACTGTGTATTTCCAAGTCTAATTCTGTCACTAAACCCATACCTGTCACCCAGCGCCTAAATACTAGGCCTCAAATTTAAATCCCTCTAAATCTCTCGTTACCACCGCTGTACTGTTGTTGCTGGGCAAGATATTTAGTGTCCGTCAAAGCACATTTTTTGTTCTGGGTTGAAGTACAATTCCCAATTTAGCAATTTCATAATTTAGTGGTTTCTGCTATATCAGAGCTATTTGAAATCTATCCCTAAAAGGGTATATAATATTGAAGGTGCACATAGGGTCATTCAGAATAACTTCACACACACGCTTCTGTGCATTTCCAAGTCTAATTCTGTCACTAAATCCATACCGGTGACCCAGCGCCTAAATACTAGGCCTCAAATTTAAATCCCTCTAAATCTCTCGTTACCCACCGCTGTACTGTTGTTGCTGGGCAAGATATTTAGTGTCCGTCAAAGCACATTTTTTGTTCTGGGTTGAAGTACAATTCCCAATTTAGCAATTTCATAATTTAGTGGTTCCTGCTATATCAGAGCTATTTGAAATCTATCCCAAAAAGGGTATATAATATTGAAGGTGCACATTGGGTCATTCAGAATAACTTCACACACACCCGCTACTGTGTATTTCCAAGTCTAATTCTGTCACTAAACCCATACCTGTCACCCAGCGCCTAAATACTAGGCCTCAAATTTAAATCCCTCTAAATCTCTCGTTACCGCTGTACTGTTGTAGCTGGGAAAGTTATTTAGTGCCCGTCAAAGCACATTTTTTGTTCTGGGTTGAAGTACAATTCCCAATTTAGCAATTTCATAATTTAGTGGTTCCTGCTATATCAGAGCTATTTGAAATCTATCCCAAAAAGGGTATATAATATTCAAGGTGCACATTGGGTCATTCAGAATAACTTCACACACACGCTTCTGTGCATTTCCAAGTCTAATTCTGTCACTAAATCCATACCGGTCACCCAGCGCCTAAATACTAGGCCTCAAATTTATATCCCGCTGAATTTGAATACAATACATTGGGCCAAATAATATATTTGTTGTTGTGGTGAACCATAACAATGAGAAAAACATCTAGTAAGGGACGCGGACGTGGACATGGTCGTGGTGGTGTTAGTGGACCCTCTGGTGCTGGGAGAGGACGTGGCCGTTCTGCCACATCCACACGTCCTAGTGTACCAACTACCTCAGGTCCCAGTAGCCGCCAGAATTTACAGCGATATATGGTGGGGCCCAATGCCGTTCTAAGGATGGTAAGGCCTGAGCAGGTACAGGCATTAGTCAATTGGGTGGCCGACAGTGGATCCAGCACGTTCACATTATCTCCCACCCAGTCTTCTGCAGAAAGCGCACAGATGGCGCCTGAAAACCAACCCCATCAGTCTGTCACATCACCCCCATGCATACCAGGGAAACTGTCTCAGCCTCAAGTTATGCAGCAGTCTCTTATGCTGTTTGAAGACTCCGCTGGCAGGGTTTCCCAAGGGCATCCACCTAGCCCTTCCCCAGCGGTGAAAGACATAGAATGCACTGACGCACAACCACTTATGTTTCCTGATGATGAGGACATGGGAATACCACCTCAGCATGTCTCTGATGATGACGAAACACAGGTGCCAACTGCTGCGTCTTTCTGCAGTGTGCAGACTGAACAGGAGGTCAGGGATCAAGACTGGGTGGAAGACGATGCAGGGGACGATGAGGTCCTAGACCCCACATGGAATGAAGGTCGTGCCACTGACTTTCACAGTTCGGAGGAAGAGGCAGTGGTGAGACCGAGCCAACAGCGTAGCAAAAGAGGGAGCAGTGGGCAAAAGCAGAACACCCGCCGCCAAGAGACTCCGCCTGCTACTGACCGCCGCCATCTGGGACCGAGCACCCCAAAGGCAGCTTCAAGGAGTTCCCTGGCATGGCACTTCTTCAAACAATGTGCTGACGACAAGACCCGAGTGGTTTGCACGCTGTGCCATCAGAGCCTGAAGCGAGGCATTAACGTTCTGAACCTGAGCACAACCTGCATGACCAGGCACCTGCATGCAAAGCATGAACTGCAGTGGAGTAAACACCTTAAAACCAAGGAAGTCACTCAGGCTCCCCCTGCTACCTCTTCTGCTGCTGCCGCCTCGGCCTATTCTGCTGCTGCCGCCTCGGCCTCTTCCTCCGCCTCTGGAGGAACGTTGGCACCTGCCGCCCAGCAAACAGGGGATGTACCACCAACACCACCACCACCACCTCCGTCACCAAGCGTCTCAACCATGTCACACGCCAGCGTTCAGCTCTCCATCTCACAAACATTTGATAGAAAGCGTAAATTCCCACCTAGCCACCCTCGATCCCTGGCCCTGAATGCCAGCATTTCTAAACTACTGGCCTATGAAATGCTGTCATTTAGGCTGGTGGACACAGACAGCTTCAAACAGCTCATGTCGCTTGCTGTCCCACAGTATGTTGTTCCCAGCCGGCACTACTTCTCCAAGAGAGCCGTGCCTTCCCTGCACAACCAAGTATCCGATAAAATCAAGTGTGCACTGCGCAACGCCATCTGTAGCAAGGTCCACCTAACCACAGATACGTGGACCAGTAAGCACGGCCAGGGACGCTATATCTCCCTAACTGCACACTGGGTAAATGTAGTGGCAGCTGGGCCCCAGGCGGAGAGCTGTTTGGCGCACGTCCTGCCGCCGCCAAGGATCGCAGGGCAACATTCTTTGCCTCCTGTTGCCACCTCCTCCTTCTCGGCTTCCTCCTCCTCTTCTTCCACCTGCTCATCCAGTCAGCCACACACCTTCACCACCAACTTCAGCACAGCCCGGGGTAAACGTCAGCAGGCCATTCTGAAACTCATATGTTTGGGGGACAGGCCCCACACCGCACAGGAGTTGTGGCGGGGTATTGAACAACAGACCGACGAGTGGTTGCTGCCGGTGAGCCTCAAGCCCGGCCTGGTGGTGTGTGATAATGGGCGAAATCTCGTTGCAGCTCTGGGACTAGCCAATTTGACGCACATCCCTTGCTTGGCGCATGTGCTGAATTTGGTGGTGCAGAAGTTCATTCACAACTACCCCGACATGTCAGAGCTGCTGCATAAAGTGCGGGCCGTCTGTTCGCGCTTCCGGCGTTCACATCCTGCCGCTGCTCGCCTGTCTGCGCTACAGCGTAACTTCGGCCTTCCCGCTCACCGCCTCATATGCGACGTGCCCACCAGGTGGAACTCCACCTTGCACATGCTGGACAGACTGTGCGAGCAGCAGCAGGCCATAGTGGAGTTTCAGCTGCAGCACGCACGGGTCAGTCGCACTACAGAACAGCACCACTTCACCACCAATGACTGGGCCTCCATGCGAGACCTGTGTGCCCTGTTGCGCTGTTTCGAGTACTCCACCAACATGGCCAGTGGCGATGACACCGTTATCAGCGTTACAATACCACTTCTATGTCTCCTTGAGAAAACACTTAGGGCGATGATGGAACAGGAGGTGGCCCAGGAGGAGGAGGAGGAGGATGAGGAAGAGGGGTCATTTTTAGCACTTTCAGGCCAGTCTCTTCGAAGTGACTCAGAGGGAGGTTTTTTGCAACAGCAGAGGCCAGGTACAAATGTGGCCAGCCAGGGCCCACTACTGGAGGACGAGGAGGACGAGGATGAGGAGGAGGTGGAGGAGGATGAGGATGAAGCATGGTCACAGCGGGGTGGCACCCAACGCAGCTCGGGTCCATCACTGGTGCGTGGCTGGGGGGAAAGGCAGGACGATGACGATACGCCTCCCACAGAGGACAGCTTGTCCTTACCCCTGGGCAGCCTGGCACACATGAGCGACTACATGCTGCAGTGCCTGCGCAACGACAGCAGAGTTGCCCACATTTTAACCTGTGCGGACTACTGGGTTGCCACCCTGCTGGATCCACGCTACAAAGACAATGTGCCCACCTTACTTCCTGCACTGGAGCGTGATAGGAAGATGCGCGAGTACAAGCGCACGTTGGTAGACGCGCTACTGAGAGCATTCCCAAATGTCACAGGGGAACAAGTGGAAGCCCAAGGCCAAGGCAGAGGAGGAGCAAGAGGTCGCCAAGGCAGCTGTGTCACGGCCAGCTCCTCTGAGGGCAGGGTTAGCATGGCAGAGATGTGGAAAACTTTTGTCAACACGCCACAGCTAACTGCACCACCACCTGATACGCAACGTGTTAGCAGGAGGCAACATTTCACTAACATGGTGGAACAGTACGTGTGCACACCCCTCCACGTACTGACTGATGGTTCGGCCCCATTCAACTTCTGGGTCTCTAAATTGTCCACGTGGCCAGAGCTAGCCTTTTATGCCTTGGAGGTGCTGGCCTGCCCGGCAGCCAGCGTTTTGTCTGAACGTGTATTCAGCACGGCAGGGGGCGTCATTACAGACAAACGCAGCCGCCTGTCTACAGCCAATGTGGACAAGCTGACGTTCATAAAAATGAACCAGGCATGGATCCCACAGGACCTGTCCGTCCCTTGTCCAGATTAGACATTAACTACCTCCCCATAACCATATATTATTGGACTCCAGGGCACTTCCTCATTCAATCCTATTTTTATTTTCATTTTACCATTATATTGCGATGCTACCCAAAGTTGAATGAACCTCTCCTCTGCCTGTGTGCTAGGCCTAAATATATGCCAATGGACTGTTGCAGTGGTGGCTGACATGAAGCCTGATTCTCTGCTATGACATGCAGACTAATTCTCTGCTGACATGAAGCCAGATTGTCTGTTACGGGACCTCTCTCCTCTGCCTGGGTGCTGGGCCTAAATTTATGACAATGGACTGTTGCAGTGGTGGCTGACGTGAAGCCTGATTCTCTGCTATGACATGCAGACTGATTCTCTGCTGACATGAAGCCAGATCGTCTGTTACGGGACCTCTCTGCTCTGCCTGTGTGCTAGGCCTAAATATATGCCAATGGACTGTTGCAGTGGTGGGTGACGTGAAGCCTCATTCTCTGCTATGACATGCAGACTGATTCTCTGCTGACATGAAGCCAGATTGTCTGTTACGGGACCTCTCTGCTCTGCCTGTGTGCTAGGCCTAAATATATGCCAATGGACTGTTGCAGTGGTGGGTGACGTGAAGCCTCATTCTCTGCTATGACATGCAGACTGATTCTCTGCTGTCATGAAGCCAGATTGTCTGTTACGGGACCTCTCTGCTCTGCCTGTGTGCTAGGCCTAAATATATGCCAATGGACTGTTGCAGTGGTGGCTGACGTGAAGCCTCATTCTCTGCTATGACATGCAGACTGATTCTCTGCTGACATGAAGACAGATTCTCTGTTACGGGACCTCTCTCCTCTGCCTGTGTGCTAGGCCTAAATATATGCCAATGGACTGTTGCAGTGGTGGGTGACGTGAAGCCTCATTCTCTGCTATGACATGCAGACTGATTCTCTGCTGTCATGAAGCCAGATTGTCTGTTACGGGACCTCTCTGCTCTGCCTGTGTGCTAGGCCTAAATATATGCCAATGGACTGTTGCAGTGGTGGGTGACGTGAAGCCTCATTCTCTGCTATGACATGCAGACTAATTCTCTGCTGACATGAAGACAGATTCTCTGTTACGGGACCTCTCTCCTCTGCCTGTGTGTGTGCTGGGCCTAAATATATGCCAATGGACTGTTGCAGTGGTGGCTGACGTGAAGCCTCATTCTCTGCTATGACATGCAGACTGATTCTCTGCTGACATGAAGCCAGATTCTCTGTTACGGGACCTCTCTCCTCTGCCTGTGTGCTAGGCCTAAATATATGCCAATGGACTGTTGCAGTGGTGGCTGACGTGAAGCCTCATTCTCTGCTATGACATGCAGACTAATTCTCTGCTGACATGAAGACAGATTCTCTGTTACGGGACCTCTCTCCTCTGCCTGGGTGCCGGGGCCTAAATATCTGAGAATGGACTGTTCCAGTGGTGGGTGACGGGAAGCCAGATTCTCTGCTATGGAACCTCTCTCCAATTGATTTTGGTTAATTTTTATTTATTTAATTTTTATTTTAATTAATTTCCCTATCCACATTTGTTTGCAGGGGATTTACCTACATGTTGCTGCCTTTTGCAGCCCTCTAGCCCTTTCCTGGGCTGTTTTACAGCCGTTTTAGTGCCGAAAAGTTCGGGTCCCCATTGACTTCAATGGGGTTCGGGTTCGGGACGAAGTTCGGATCGGGTTCGGATCCCGAACCCGAACATTTCCGGGATGTTCGGCCGAACTTCTCGAACCCGAACATCCAGGTGTTCGCTCAACTCTAGTTTTGAGCTATATGTTGGCATCCCTGAACGTCTTCCAGTCTTTCCATGTTCTCTTAAAACTTTGGAAATTTCTCAATTCCCAGGCTGAGATTTCCTCGAATCTGTGGATTTGATCCACTTTTAAGAGCCATTGATCCATGGAAGGGATATCTGTTGAAAGCCATAATCTTGGAATGAGAAATCTGGCTGCAGCTAACAAGTGTTTAAAGAGCTCTCGATTAGAGATCCTATGTCCAGAGGGGAAGACGCCCAGGAGTGCAATCTCTGGTGAAGGAGCTAGGTCAGTTCCACATATGATTAGTTTTTTTAAATATTTTCTCCCACCACCCATAAAGGTTGGGACATTCCCACCATATATGTATAAAAGAGCCTCTGTCTGAGAGGCACCTCCAGCATCTGTCACATCCCGACAATGAATATCTAGAAACAACATCTGGCGTCTTGTACCATCTAGTCATTATCTTATATCCATTCTCCTGGATACGGACGCATCTAGATGATTTATGTGGAGATTGTAGGATGATGTCAATCTCTCTAGCTGTAAACTTATGTTTCAGGTCTTTCTCCCATTGGCCAATGAAGGAAGGCAGGACATTAGGAGAATGGGATCTAAATCTGCCATATAATTGCGATATGATCTTCTTGGGATCTTGTGAATTCTCAATCAGACTCTCGAACCATGTTAATGGTCTCAGCAGGTCACCTGAAGAGACGTGTTGGGATAAGTATGTTTTAATGTAGTATACTGGGTTATTAAGCGTGCTAGAGGTGGGAATCACCAGGGTTTCCCTCAACTGATTTAATGAAAGAGGAGTATTGTCGGTGAGTAGAACTCTTAATCTAATATCAGAATCTCTGAGGTGCGTGGGTAAACTCTCTTGTAGTACTTTAGGGGCAGTTCGTAGAATATCACACACTCGGAGAAGTGGAGAAGGATAGAGGGTATGGAGGTATGTGGATTGAAGCCACTTCCACGCGTTGTAAGTAGCCCTGATCAAAGGGGTTGCTTCCAAGGGAAGGGGAAGAGAGCACCTATGTCCCAGTAGAAGAGCTTTAAAGGAAGAGCCAATTAATGACTGTTCCATCTGGACCCAGGATTTGTGAGAAGGAATTCTCAACCAGTCCACTGCTCTAGCCAACAGGACAGCCCTCCCGTATAGTTCCGGATCAGGAAGGGCAATTCCTCCCAGGGCCTTGGGTCTGTTAAGGGTGGTATATGAGAGACGGGCCTTCTTCCCGTTCCATATGAAGGAACTAAACAATGATCGGAGAGATGCATAATATGAGGAGGGGATGGGAATAGGAAGAACTTGAATTAAGTAAGTGAGTTTAGGTAAGACTAGGGACATGAGTAAGTTTTTTCTACCAAACCAAGATAGAATTGGTAAGTCAAGTTCTTTTAGGGAGGTGGAAATATGGTTTAATAAGGGCGAGTAGTTTAAGGCAAACAATTGGGAAGGGTCATTACTAATCTTAACCCCTAAGTATGTTAAATGAGGACTTGACCAATTAAAGGGAGATTTTTGTTCTAGCTTTTTTATCAGGGAGGTGGAGAGGCCCGTGTGTATAATCAGGGATTTACTATGATTAACTTTGAAGTTGGAGAATTTGCCGAATGTTTCTAAGTGGTAATAGATCTTGGGGAGAGCAACAGAAGGGTTTCTAATCATTATCATCAGATCATCAGCAAATGCAGCCGCCTTGTGTTCCTGGTCCCCCAGATCCACTCCTCTAATGTCTCTATCGGATCTGATGATTTGTAGGAGGGGTTCCATAGATAGAACAAAAAGAAGGGGCGAAAGGGGGCATCCCTGTCTAGTGCCGTTCCTAATCATGAAGGGAGAAGAGATAGTGTTGTTAACCGAAATGGAAGCGGAGGCCTTAGAGTACATAGCATCTATAGCTGATAAGAAAGAAGCTGGAAATTTTTGTGAGGAAAGGACCGACTTCAGAAAGGACCACCTGACCCTATCGAAAGCCTTCTCAGCATCTGTGCTGAGAAGGACTAAAGGCAAGGCCTTCTTCTTAGAATGATAAAGAATATTGAGGACTCTGGCTGTATTATCTTTGCCCTCTCTCCCCCTAACAAAGCCAGTTTGATCTCTATGGATCAGCGATGGCAGGATAGACGCTAATCGATTTGCCAGCAGTTTGGCTAGCAACTTAAGGTCAATGTTAAGGAGAGAGATAGGCCTGTAACTAGGGCAAAGTGTCGGGTCCTTGCCCTCTTTAGGGATCAGAACGATATGGGCTTTGGTCATGTCGCCGGACAAAGGGGTATTAGATAGGGTTTGGTTGAAGAGTGGAATAAGATGTGGGATGAGGATATCGTGGAATGTAGAATAATATGAGATAGGTAGGCCATCTGGGCCGGGGCTCTTCCCTTTAGGGGAATTACGTATTACCTCTAGTAGTTCGGTTGGTGTGAAGGGGGAAGATAACATGGTTCTGTTTTCCTCAGAGAGGGTAGGGAGGTGTATTTTATCTAGATAGGCAGAGATAGAAGACAAGAGTTCTGGGGAGGAGAGAGAGGAGGTAGAGGTGTCTAGGTTGTATAATGATTCATAAAAACTTCTAAACTGAGATGCAATTGATTCTGAGTCAAAGACTTGTGAGCCTGACTCAGTGGAGAGTTTATGGACAAAGTTGTTTGACTTCCTCGCCCTCACCCTATTCATCACAAATCTAGATGCTTTGTTTCCGTGGGCAAAAATCTTGTGTTGCGAGTTTAGGTAGTATTTCGCTGAAAGAGTATTAAGAAGATCTTTAAGAGATCGCCTATATCCGTTTAGTTCTTCTAAGTGGGTCTTGAGTAGGGAAACTTTATGTGTTTGTTCTAGTCTAGTGATATTTTCATGTAACTCGTCTATTTGTTTGTTCCTCATTTTCTTGAGATATGCACCAATACTAATACATTGACCTCTGATTACCGCCTTATGGGCGTCCCATAAGGTTTGGGAGGAAATTTCTGTGGAGGCGTTTAGGTGGAAATAGTCCTCTAGGACTGTTTTAATTTTCGATCTGGAGTCAGTGTTTCCTAATAATTGTTCATTCAACCTCCAAGATCGAAGAGTTTTGTTTTGCTTTGGTGGGATAAGGGTCAAGTATATAGGGGAGTGATCAGATAGGAGGATATTGCCTATACTAGTGTCTTTGCAGTACTGTATATGATTCTTGGAAACAAAGAGATAGTCCAGGCGTTGATATGAGCCATGGACTGTCGAGTGGAAGGAGAAGTCTCTAGTGTCTGGGTGGAAAGTGCGCCAAACATCAATAAGTTGGGTTCTCCAGAGCTTCGAAGTCAGGGAACGAACAGCGGACTGAGAGTGTACAGATTTGCCCGAGGAAGAATCCAATAGGGGATTTATTACCAGATTAAAGTCCCCTCCCATCACTACTGTTCCTTCCCTGAAGTCGCATACTTTATCCAAAATATTTTTCAACCAGGAGATCTGTTTCCTATTGGGTACATATACATTGACAAAGGTATAGACATGTTGGAGAATTTTCCCCTTCAGCATTATAAACCTGCCCTCCGGGTCTAAACTTTGATCCATAAACTGGAACTGAACTCTCTGTAGCCCTATGCTAACTCCTTTAGAATTTGCAGAGTTGGAGCCACTATGGTACCATTGGGAGAAGTACGAGTATGAAAGGTTGGGGAAATGGCCCTTAGTGCGTTCATGGAGAACACCACCTTTACCCCTTCTCTCCTCAGCATCCCAAATATCTGACCCCTTTTAGATGGCGAGTTAAAGCCTCTGACGTTGTAAGAAGCTATCTTGAGGTCATCCATCTGGGATGCGAGGAGAGACAAATTTTCTGTAGCTTATGAAAAGGTGGTAAATTTGGGGTGTTTGGTGGAAGAGATTTGTGATCAGTGTGGTGGAGAGGTCTAACCTTTGATGAGCATCCCATACCAAGTCCATCCTTCTGAGGTCTTCCGGTGACGATATAACAGTGAGAACACAATAACTAAAATAACAAAGGAAAAACATAAGGCATGAGCAACGGATCTGCATGTACATTACTCAGTATGGGGGGGAATATGGGTAAACCCTTAAAACAGCAGAGCTTTAACGAGGTTGCCTTATATAGGCACCAGAGGTAGGGAGCGCTCCAGAAAACTCCTCCCACTCCGGTACTACCGACCAGACAATAGAGGTCTTCAAGAGACTAGGGGACCGGGGTTAATAAAGATAGGTCGTCTCAGCCCCCTTAATGTGGAAGGCTAAAGATGTCCATCCCCCAGGACTCCTTACAACTTGTCACTATATATATGATGCAGGGGGGACATTAGAGCAAGAGATAGAGAATAACATCTAAGGTGAGTACAAAACACTTATGTGAGAGAAAATGAGAACATTTCTTCGGTTACTTCTAACAGGAAGAAATTTGGTTTAGGTGAAAACAGACATAAAAGACGCATTCAGAATCAAAAGGAGTCTGTAGATAGACGTCTAGGTGTGATTGGGTTGGTTTTCTTCCTCTGTCGCTGGGCTTTAGGGGTCCTCCTGGGTTCAAAGGGTTGCGGCTTGGGGACCTCAGGCAAGGAGGCAACATCCTGGATTAAGTCCCAGTTCTCTATTACCATGCTAGGAATCTCCAGGTGTTGAAACATATGATCCAGGTCAGCATGGGTTCTGATTGTAACCCTGCTCCCGTTGTAGAGGAACGAAATGCCAAAAGGAAATGTCCATCTATAGGTGATTCTTCTTTGGATGAGCCATTCTGTCAGGGGCTTAAGTACTCTGCGTTTTTTCAAGGTAATCGGAGCCAGGTCTTGATATATATGAATACGATAGTCTCTAAACAAGATTTCCGATTTTTTTCTAGCGCATTCCAATATGTATTCTTTGTCCTGGAAGTTTAAGAATCGGCAGATTATATCTCTAGGCGGCTCGGCTTGCTTCGGTTTAGGGCGGAGGGCCCTGTGAGCCCTTTCAATGATCGGGCTGGGATAATCGGGACCCAGTAGCTGTTCACATAAGGCCATTCATAGCCTCCGGTATTTCTGAGGTCAAAATAGATTCGGGCAAGCCTCGGAACCTCAGGTTGTTCCTTCGTCCTCGATTTTCCTGGTCCTCTAGTGCCGCATAGACACAATTCAGATGGTTTTGGACCGTTTGTAAGCTAGTAGAAGCAGCCGCCTGGAAGCCCAGCACGGCGTTGTGAGCAGTTTCCAGATCCTCCACTCTGCCCCCGATCTGTTTAATGTCCTGCCTCATGGAGGAAACTTCACTTACTAGCGGTTCCAGTGCTTTGGTAAGGACCGATTTCAGGTATTTCCTAGAAATAGGAAGATTTTGGCGCCCACTAGCTTTTATTAAAAGGGACTACCAGCCGCCAGCGCCATTTTGGTTTCTTTTGCAGCGTGTATTGCCGCCGCTTTTTTAATGAATCTGTCCATATCTCCCGAGGTAACGGGTGGCTTCTGATGTTGCTGGGTATCCCCTTGTCTCGGGTTGCCGATTTTTACCATGGTCTGGTCGGTTTAGCTGACGTAAGCTGCGATAAAGCAATGCTAGTTAGACGGAGCTCAGACACACACCACCATCTTCCTCAGGCGCTAGCTCCGCCCCCCCTGGTTTCCGTATTTGATCAGTTTTTTTGCGGATCAGAATCGGAAACAGTAACTTATTAATCACTAAACACATGAGCAATATGGACTGGGCATAGCATTTCTACAGTATGGATCTGCAAAATACTGATGAAATACAGATGTGTTCCGTGTGCGTTCCATATTTTTTGCTGACCCATTGACTTGAATGGGGCCTCAGACCTTGATTTGAGGACAATAATAGGACATGCACTACTTTTTTGAGAAACGGAAATACGGAAACGGAATGCACACGGAGTAACTTCCGTTGTTTTTGCGGACCTATTGAAGTGAATGGTTCTGAATACGGTCCGTAAAAAACAGGAAGCGGAAAGAAAATGAGTTTGTGTGCATGAGCCCTCAGACAGTGATTCTGAGGCACCAGACTAGAGGTTTGCACCTATATTTAGATCCTTTCTCAAGCACTCTCATTCTGTTATAAAAAAAAAAACACACAGAAATAAAAGAGGACTTACAACAGCTGGGCCAGACTTATGTCACAATTCAATCTCACAGCTCAGCACTAGCAGATCAAGCTCTGAAATGTCAAACCCAAATTAATTCAGCACTACTGGCTATAAAAGATCAAGAGAACCGCAGCTAACAGAAAAAACATCCGCATTTGTGGTATCCCTGAATCCACTGCACAAGAAGCTCTGAAGACTTCTGCTCTCCAGATTTTCACTGTTACAAGGAGTTGTGTTGAATACATCGAAGCATCCAAAGTTGAATTGGATCCAAAGTTTAAAAAAAATTCAGTTTGCCATGAACCTGAAATTCCTCGTGCTCCGTGGTAACAATTTTTTTAAATTTTTTTTTAAATGGTGGCTGCATGTGTTACAAAGTGAAAGTAAGAAGCCCGGAAAAGCAAAATCACCCATAATGCCGTGCAGCCAGCCAATCCGCAGATAGCCATCCCCTGTGATGTCACAGCCATATAAAAGCCTCATCCCTGTCTCCACCATCTTCCTGTAAGTTGAGCATAGGGAGAGACATGGCAAGTGCTCATGCACTAGGGAAAGTGTTGCAGAAAACTGTTTAACAAAGAAAATTGAAAAATGTTTCACAGTTCTGATAGATATAGACATCAGATGTCAAGTAGTCACTAGTGTAAGGGCTGTTTCACACGAGCGAGTCCATTGCAGGAATCACGCTCCGTGTGTGAGTGTGATCCTCTGCTCTGGATTTGCAGGAGCGCACGGCATTATCATGATTTATAATGCTATGTGTCTCTGCATGGCCTTTTTTCCACAGGATCACAGTGACATAAAGCTGTCAGTATGATTCTGTAGAAATAAGGTCATGCAGAGACACATAGCATTATAAATCAGTAAAATGCCGTGCGCTCCTGCAAGTCCAGAGCGGAGGATCACACTCACACACGGAGCGTGATTCCTGCAAAGGACTTGCTCGTGTGAAACAGCCCTAACTTTATTATAATGTAATCACAGAGTACCTTCACCAGTGTAAAATGTAACTTTTACTGATTATAATAAAAAATTACCCAATTTGTGCAATGAGGCTGGGCAGGACAAGGAAAGGGAAATTGACTCACCCTATCAAACTATAGGTCCTGCCCAGCAAAATGGAATGGCCACCCTGGTAGGGGCGATCCCATGTCAGGAACCTCCTAATAGGCCCTATATGTCCCTAACAAGAGATAGATACTGCCACCCAAGAAGAGAACTAGTATGACTACAGTCCAATAGTAATGTCAAAAGTCAATGTATGTATCAGAAAATAAAGTTACAACAAAAATAATAGCACATAATACATATAGGTTTCGCTGAATGGAGTGGCTCACTTATTGCTAGTGGGTGGCACGGTGCTTCAAACTAAAAATTAAGGACGCCCTACCTTAATGTAATGAAAATTGTAGAAAAAGTGAAGCGAGCACTCGCTCTATGGCAATACTCAGATTTATTAGTAAAATGCTTATTAATTGCACTTAAAATACAGTAAAACACAATTTTTAAAAACACTAAATAAAAATAAATATAATAAAACTATAATAAGGTCGACCTTGGTATAACACTGATATTCACATTTGTTGTATGGTACCTTAGTTGAGCATAATAACTCGCTTAATAAATACACATCTTCCAATGGTGTCCAAATAGGTGAAATAAAAAAAGGGTGATAAATTATTAAAATAGTGAGTTTTAAATAAAGTCCGTAATAATTAATGGTGATAATAGGTGCGTGAGTAAGGAGGGCACCTGTTGGAGCTGTGTGTCAATGCACGCTTTGTGTTGCTTTCTGTGGCAACCAAACAATGTCCCGATCACTCAATGAATAATAGACCGCGGCAGGCAGTATACTCCGTTGAAAATGTTCAACTGTTCAAAGGTGGTCTGATTAGACTCATCGACTGGAGTCTTACCTCTGTTTCGAGGTTGTGAACAAATCTTACCTCCGTATAAAGAGGTTGCTGGTTTCGAACGCTGAAAAGGACCACTGGGCTCACCGCTGCGTCTTCACGGCTTTGCAGGAGCTGACAGTCCAGCCCGGTATCGCGATAGTACGAATGAGACTTGCGTCCGGTCTCAGTACTTACTCAGATGATTAGAGCTGTTTCGCTGATTGTCCGGTGTCAGGTTCTTAAATAAATCTTTCCCTTTATTGCATGGCCATGCAAAGTCCTTTGCAAGGAGGTGTGAACGGAGTGTCTGATAGCCCAGACGCGTTTCGGGATATTACTAATCCCTTCCTCAGTGGTATATCTTACACTCCTTACCTCCTCCTTTTTATACGTTCCTAGGGTCCTCTGTGAGACCCGGTTTCCATAATCCAGGATTGGAGTCATTTTGACTATTTCTGCCATGTTGCGGTTCTGGTGCGTTTTTATTGCGTTTTTTCTCTTATAGGTGCGTTTTCACTTGTTTAATCTTCTTATGATCATAATCAGTTAATAAACCCCAATAACAAATGTGTATCTATAACTCATGTATTTAAACCATGATATATCATTAAAAAAAAAAACGTATTTCATTGCATTAAAATTGATATTAACAATATGATTATAAAAATGACAATAATAAAAACAGCGTTATTCATACAAATATAAAAATGACAATAATGACAATTATATGAGGATACAGATGAATGTTGGCAGTTCTATATTCTTGGCATGGAGACCATCTCCATGCCAAGAATATAGAACTGCCAACATTCATCTGAATCCTCATATTATTGTCATTATTGTCATTTTTATATTTGTATGAATAACGCTGTTTTTATTATTGTCATTTTTATAATCATATTGTTAATATCAATTTTAATGCAATGAAATAAGTTTTTTTTTAATGATATATCATGGTTTAAATACATGAGTTATAGATACACATTTGTTATTGGGGTTTATTAACTGATTATGATCATAAGAAGATTAAACAAGTGAAAACGCACCTATAAGAGAAAAAACGCAATAAAAACGCACCAGAACCGCAACATGGCAGAAATAGTCAAAATGACTCCAATCCTGGATTATGGAAACCGGGTCTCACAGAGGACCCTAGGAACGTATAAAAAGGAGGAGGTAAGGAGTGTAAGATATACCACTGAGGAAGGGATTAGTAATATCCCGAAACGCGTCTGGGCTATCAGACACTCCGTTCACACCTCCTTGCAAAGGACTTTGCATGGCCATGTAATAAAGGGAAAGATTTATTTAAGAACCTGACACCGGACAATCAGCGAAACAGCTCTAATCATCTGAGTAAGTACTGAGACCGGACGCAAGTCTCATTCGTACTATTGCGATACCGGGCTGGACTGTCAGCTCCTGCAAAGCCGTGAAGACGCAGCGGTGAGCCCAGTGGTCCTTTTCAGCGTTCGAAACCAGCAACCTCTTTATACGGAGGTAAGATTTGTTCACAACCTCGAAACAGAGGTAAGACTCCAGTCGATGAGTCTAATCAGACCACCTTTGAACAGTTGAACATTTTCAACGGAGTATACTGCCTGCCGCGGTCTATTATTCATTGAGTGATCGGGACATTGTTTGGTTGCCACAGAAAGCAACACAAAGCGTGCATTGACACACAGCTCCAACAGGTGCCCTCCTTACTCACGCACCTATTATCACCATTAATTATTACAGACTTTATTTAAAACTCACTATTTTAATAATTTATCACCTTATTTTTTATTTCACCTATTTGGACACCATTGGAAGATGTGTATATATTAAGCGAGTTATTATGCTCAACTAAGGTACCATACAACAAATGTGAATATCAGTGTTATACCAAGGTCGACCTTATTATAGTTTTATTATATTTCTTTTTATTTAGTGTTTTTACCATTGTGTTTTACTGTATTTTAAGTGCAATTAATAAGCATTTTACTAATAAATCTGAGTATTGCCATAGAGCGAGTGCTCGCTTCACTTTTTCTACAACATAATACATATAGGCTCCCAAGTAAACCAGTGGCGTCTAGGTTTTGATCACCAGTGGAAAAAAAGGAGCACATACCTCTTTACATTCCTCTTTACATATCATTATTTTCTGCTAGATGCTTTGACTAGCAATGAGCAAATTTTTCAAAAATTTGATTCGAACGAGTTCCCAAATTTTTTTAAAACATTTATTCGAATTGCTTTAAAAAAACGTCTATTTTCATGGCTTCAGAGAGCCTTTATAGTGGTGTAGAACACTGTGCCTTGCAGTAAAAAGCATAGGGAGTCTGCTGTGGTAGTGAAATATTACTGTGAGCCTGTATGACATGCAGATGACAGGAGTCGCTCTTAGAATCACTGCACACTTCACTTATTTGGGCAGTCACGGGGCTAAAAGTGACAAAATAACTCAAGTAGGAACTCAGCCTTATAGGTCAATATTAGCGCCAAGGAGAAGCACACTTCTTTTACACCTTCATCAGGTAATAACAAATAAATAAGAGATAAGCAGGCACACTCTTATTTGGGTACAGGTATTATTTATTGGTAATCTGATGTGCGTGCGGTCTAGTGGAAAATTATATAGGTAGTCCCTTTTAATAAAATGAAGGTATATTGGAGTAGTAATGAGTCTTTTTAACACATTTTCCCAGAGAAAATATAGGTGTAAAAATTTCCTACATAAATGGTGGGTAAATGCTTTAAATATATATGAAAAATTGAGAGAAAATTTACAGTCTTTCAGATGCAGAAAAAAATGTCTAAAAAAGATAAATGTTCATAAAATCTTGCATATAAAAATTAACTGATCAGGATTAAGATTCTGTAAAGATCTACAGGATGATCATTCAGAATCACTGTTACACAGGGTTGTTGTCCAGTGATGCCCCTTTGTAAAATTAAAATATAACAGATTGCCGTTCTGTAGAGTATCAATGATGCGCCTTTTAGAGAATAGTATACGTGTGTAACAGTTTATAACTGGTGGTAATTCTGTTCGTATGGTGCGCTGTGGAAGAAAGTAGTGCTCTGTGCCTAGGTGCGGCGTCCCGCACTGTCCCTGGCTACAGAGATCACTTACCCTTCCCGGCGCTTGACCTCTTGAGTTCTCTGGTGATGGTTTCATTACTTACTCTTCAATGAACTATATATTTTTACTCACACCACAAACCTAATGGATTAAATTATCAATAAAATAATTAATTTTTATTTTTATATTCTTATATTTTATCATTATTTCTTGAGAACCAGAAGATTCTTACATTCTTACTCCAGCCACAAATTTATGCGCCTATTGAAATAAAGTAACCAATTGAATACATCAACCAAGATAACATAGTAACTTTATTGGCGACAATAATTGGTTAACAAACAGGTTAATCACTGCCCTATAAAAACCACAGCATCCGCAATAATCCTCCACTTACTGATGAAGGGATAGAGTCCCGAAACGCGTTTAAGGAAGCTGAGGATTATCGGAACATTCACCACTCACATAGAGTTAGGAGAACACTGTGAAGGCGCTTGAGAGAAAGTCTGTGATCACGTGACCACCCACGTCATCCTCTAGACGCGCGAACCACGCCCCCCGGCGTCCCTGGCAACACGAGGCACGCCGCTGTCTCTGGAGAACCGGACTGGATCGCGGGAGCCTCCCAGGAACAGCAGACCATCACCAGAGAACTCAAGAGATCAAGCGCCGGGAAGGGTAAGTGATTTCTGTAGCCAGGGACAGTGCGGGACGCCGCACCGAGGCACAGAGCACCACTTTCTTCCACAGCGCACCATACGAACAGAATTACCACCAGTTATAAACTGTTACACACGTATACTATTCTCTAAAAGGCGCATCATTGATCCTCTACAGAACGGCAATCTGTTATATTTTAATTTTACAAAGGGGCATCACTGGACAACAACCCTGTGTAACAGTGATTCTGAATGATCATCCTGTAGATCATTACAGAATTTTAATCCTGATCAGTGATTATTATATGCAAGATTTTATGAACATTTATATTTTTTAGACATTTTTTTCTGCATCTGAAAGACTGTAAATTTTCTCTCAATTTTTCATATATATTTAAAGCATTTACCCACCATTTATGTAGGAAATTTTTACACCTATATTTTCTCTGGGAAAATGTGTTAAAAAGACTCATTACTACACCAATATACCTTCATTTTATTAAAAGGGACTACCTATATAATTTTCCACTAGACCGCACGCACATCAGATTACCAATAAATAATACCTGTACCCAAATAAGAGTGTGCCTGCTTATCTCTTATTTATTTGTTATTTTATATTTCTGACTGGGTGAGTCAGACCAAGCAGCTCTGCACCTCTACCATTTACCTGAGCAGTAGAGCCGTCTATTCCACTTCTCTACCTGTTCTATTAAACGCTTATACAAGCAGAGCCCCCCAACAGAGTGGAGAGGGTGTCAGCAGTAAGTTTGTGTTGATGATCCATCAGAACAATAACCCAAAAAAAACAGATCCCGTCTGTGGAGCATCCGCCTTCACTCAGCATTTGGCTTCATTACAGCATTTGGTCAGTAAGGCCTCTTTCACACTTGCGTTGTCCGGATCCGGCGTGTACTCCACTTGCCGGAATTACACGCCGGATCCGGAAAAACGCAAGTGTACTGAAAGCATTTGAAGACGGATCCGTCTTCAAAATGCTTTCAGTGTTACTATGGCACCCAGGACGCTATTAAAGTCCTGGTTGCCATAGTAATAGTGGGGAGCGGGGGAGCAGCATACTTACCATCCGTGCGGCTCTCGGGCGCTCCAGAATGACGTCAGAGCGCCCCAGGCGCATGGATGACGTGTACATGCGATCACGTGATCCATGCGCTTGGGGCGCCCTGACGTCACTCTGGAGCGCCCCGGGAGCCGCACGGACGGTAAGTATGCTGCTCCCCGCTCCCCACTACACTTTACCATGGCTGCCAGGACTTTAGCGTCCCGGCAGCCATGGTAACCATTCAGAAAAAGCTAAACGTCGCATCCGGCAATGCGCCGAAACGACGTTTAGCTTAAGGCCGGATCCGGATCAATGCCTTTCAATGGCCATTCCGGATCTGGCCTTGCGGCAAGTGTTCCGGATTTTTGGCCGGAGCAAAAAGCGCAGCATGCTGCGCTATTTGCTGCGGCCAAAAAACGTTCCGTTCCGGAACTGAAGACATCCTGATGCATCCTGAAGGACGGACTGTCCATTCAGAATGCATTAGGAAAATCCTGATCAGTATTCTTCCGGCATAGAGCCCCGACGACGGAACTCTATGCCGGAAGACTATAACGCAGGTGTGAAAGAGCCCTAATCCATCAGTATTGCTAATGCCAAATAAAACAGTAGTGGATCCAAAACAGTGAGGACACGTGAATGGAATATTTACATGTCTTCTGTGTTTTGTACCCACTCCTGCTTTTGGCTACCAAATTACAAGTAAATTCTGATGAGACCATACAGGCCTTACAGCTGCTACACAAACAGGATCCATTGTGCGTTTCTAATTTTTCCTTCATTCTGACAGATCAGAAGAAGGGTCAAATAAATGATGATGTCAGCAAGGCCGAAAGGCAAAATAGTGGCCCAGTCATGAAGTGGGAAGGGTGGGAACAGCATGAGAAGGCCACAGAATGGCCCTATGACATAGTGGTAGGTTGGAAGCAGCATGAGGAGGCCATAGAGTGGCACAATGACAGTGTGGAGGTGGCAGCAGCAGCACCAGGAGGCCACAGAGTGGTACTATGACAGTGTGGAGGGGGTGGCAGCATCAGGAGGCCACAGAGTGGCAAGGTGACATAGTGTGGAGGTGGCAGTAGCATGAGGAGGCCGCAGAGTGGCAAGGTAACATAGTGTGGAGGTGGCAGCAGCATGAGGAGACCACAGAGTGGCAAGGTGACAGTGTGGAGGTGGCAGCATCAGGAGACCACAGAGTGGCAAGGTGACATAGTGTTGAGGTGGCAGCAGCATCAGGAAACCACAGAGTGGCAAGGTGACATAGTGTGGAGCTGGCAGCAGCATAAGAAGACTACAGAGTGGCGAGGTGACATAGTGTGGAGGTGACAGCAGCATCAGGAGACCACAGAGTGACCCGGTGACAGAGTGGGGTGGGGGTGGCAATACCAGTACCAGCTAAAGATGGTGGGCGAAAGAAGGAGCACTTGGCATCAGATGTGTGGCAGCATCAGAATAGTAGTTGAGGCAGGTAGCCAGAAGAAACTAGTCTCCTTTGTCAAAGTGTTGGTGTGGCACCACAAATGATCTAGTCTGATGCATCAGGCATTGGTGGGTGGAAATCCTGGCTGATCAACGCCTGATTCATCTTGACAAAAGTCAGTCTCTCCACATTTTGGGTGGACCGGCAAGTTCTTCCTGGCCCCCGCCGCACTAAACACCTGCTGTGACTTAACACTACTGGCCGGGCAGGGCAACTTTTCCAGGGCAAACTCAGCGAGTTGCGTCCACAAATCCAGTTTGGCTGCTCAGTAGTCCAGCGGCTCTTCAATGTGGGATGGCAGGGTGCTGTCCAAGTATGCCACCACCTGCTAGTTCAGGTTCTGCTCCTGGTCTAGATGCTGCTGGTTAGTAGTTTCTTCACTAGGTGGGTGAAGAAAGCTGCTCATCAGCGATTCTAGACTCAAATTGCTGCTGAAGGGGCTGGAAGAGCTCCTACCCCCCCCCCCCCCACCCTGCTACAGCAGCCATGGCAGAGGAACGTAAGTGCAGAGGGCCTCCCGGTCAGACCTTTGAGAGGATAGACGATGGTGCAGATAGGCAGCGGCCAACTGACTACATAGGATGTCTCTGTAGTAGTTCAGTTTGTCCTCCCGCTCAGCTACCATTTTGGACTGGTAGCGAGGGTCCAACAAGGTGGAGAGCCAGAAGTCATCCCTCTGCCAATAGGCAACAATTAGGCTGTGACTACGCAAGTAAGTGAGCATGCAACGGGCCATTTGTGCAAGTGACTCAGAGGGACTCCCTGCCTCCATCTCCACTGTATACTGCCACAATGTGTCTGGGTACTCTGCCTTGTCTTCCTCATCGCCCTGTAGCTCCTCTGACTGCTCCTGCTCCTCCTCTTCTGTCACCTGTGTAGAAAAACCATCCATTTCGCTACACATTGCTTGTGCTCCAATGTCCACCTTCTCCTGCAGTTCAGCCCCCAAAGGGCCCATGTGGCCGTGAAATGTAGACTCATCTCAAGTCTCATCTCAAGTCCCCTGACCAGCCAGATTTACCTGCATCTGTTCCAACACATGAAGCAGTGAAATGACATTGTTCATCCTGTAGTCCTGGGGACTGACAAATAATGTGGCCTCCTCAAAGGGACTGAACAAACAGCAGCTGCAATGGCCAGTATATGGGTTGCTAATGTTCTGTATTTGTCGTGACGACAATTGCAGCGTGCGCAGGGTACTATCCCAGGGCCCTTCTAAGGTGTTATAACGCACGTCCCAGATTAGTAATGCCAAAGCGGTGTAATGGCCTATAATGCCTCTGCAGGGTGGTGATAATTGTGTCACAGTTAGAGTTGAGCGGACACCTGGAGGTTCGGGTTCGAGAAGTTCGGCCGAACTTCCCGGAAATGTTCGGGTTCGGGATCCGAACCCGATCCGAACTTTGTCCCGAACCCGAACCCCATTGAAGTCAATGGGGACCCGAACTTTTTGGCACTAAAAAGGCTGTAAAACAGCCCAGGAAAGGGCTAGAGGGCTGCAAAAGGCAGCAACATGTAGGTAAATCCCCTGCAAACAAATTTGGATAGGGAAATGAATTAAAATAAAAATTAAATAAATAAAAATTAACCAAAATCAATTGGACAGAGGTCCCATAGCAGAGAATCTGGCTTCACGTCCCCCACCACTGGAACAGTCCATTCTCAGATATTTAGGCCCCGGCACCCAGGCAGAGGAGAGAGGTCCCGTAACAGAGAATCTGTCTTCATGTCAGCAGAGAATCAGTCTGCATGTCATAGCAGAGAATCAGGCTTCACGTCAGCCACCACTGCAACAGTCCATTGTCATAAATTTAGGCCCAGCACCCAGGCAGAGGAGAGAGGTCCCGTAACAGACAATCTGGCTTCATGTCAGCAGAGAATTAGTCTGCATGTCATAGCAGAGAATGAGGCTTCACGTCAGCCACCACTGCAACAGTCCATTGGCATATATTTAGGCCCAGCACCCAGGCAGAGGAGAGAGGTCCCGTAACAGAGGATCTGGCTTCATGTCAGCAGAGAATCAGTCTGCATGTCATAGCAGAAAATCAGGCTTCACGTCAGCCACCACTGCAACAGTCCATTGTCAGATATTTAGGCCCAGCACCCAGGCAGAGGAGAGAGGTCCCGTAACAGAGGATCTGGCTTCATGTCAGCAGAGAATAAGTCTGCATGTCATAGCAGAAAATCAGGCTTCACGTCACCCACCACTGTAAGAGTCCATTTTCATAAATTTAGGCCCAGCACCCAGGCAGAGGAGAGAGGTCCTGTAACAGACAATCTGGCTTCATGTCAGCAGAGAATCAGTCTGCATGTCATAGCAGAAAATCAGGCTTCACGTCAGCCACCACTGCAACAGTCCATTGTCAGATATTTAGGCCCAGCACCCAGGCAGAGGAGAGAGGTCCCGTAACAGAGGATCTGGCTTCATGTCAGCAGAGAATCAGTCTGCATGTCATAGCAGAAAATCAGGCTTCACGTCACCCAGCACTGTAAGAGTCCATTTTCATAAATTTAGGCACAGCACCCAGGCAGAGGAGAGAGGTCCCGTAACAGACAATCTGGCTTCATGTCAGCAGAGAATCAGTCTTCATGTCATAGCAGAGAATCAGTCTTCATGTCATAGCAGAGAATCAGGCTTCACGTCACCCACCACTGTAAGAGTCCATTTTCATAAATTTAGGCCCAGCACCCAGGCAGAGGAGAGAGGTCCCGTAACAGACAATCTAGCTTCATGTCAGCAGAGAATCAGTCTTCATATCATAGCAGAGAATCAGGCTTCACGTCACCCACCACTGTAAGAGTCCATTTTCATAAATTTAGGCCCAGCACCCAGGCAGAGGAGAGAGGTCCCGTAACAGACAATCTGGCTTCATGTCAGCAGAGAATTAGTCTGCATGTCATAGCAGAGAATGAGGCTTCACGTCACCCACCACTGCAACAGTCCATTGTCAGATATTTAGGCCCAGCACCCAGGCAGAGGAGAGAGGTCCCGTAACAGACAATCTGGCTTCATGTCAGCAGAGAATCAGTCTGCATGTCATAGCAGAAAATCAGGCTTTACGTCACCCAGCACTGTAAGAGTCCATTTTCATAAATTTAGGCCCAGCACCCAGGCAGAGGAGAGAGGTCCCGTAACAGACAATCTGGCTTCATGTCAGCAGAGAATCAGTCTGCATGTCATAGCAGAAAATCAGGCTTCACGTCAGCCACCACTGCAACAGTCCATTGTCAGATATTTAGTACCAGCACCCAGGCAGAGGAGAGAGGTCCCGTAACAGAGGATCTGGCTTCATGTCAGCAGAGAATTAGTCTGCATGTCATAGCAGAGAATCAGGCTTCACGTCACCCAACATTGGAACAGTCCATTGGCATATATTTAGGCCCTGGCACTCAGACAGAGGAGAGGTTCATTCAACTTTGGGTAGCCTCGCAATATAATGGAAAAATGAAAATAAAAATAGGATTGAATGAGGAAGTGCCCTGGAGTCCAATAATATATGGTTAAGGGGAGGTAGTTAATGTCTAATCTGCACAAGGGATGGACAGGTCCTGTGGGATCCATGCCTGGTTCATTTTTATGAACGTCAGCTTGTCCACATTGGCTGTAGACAGGCGGCTGCGTTTGTCTGTAATGACGCCCCCTGCCGTGCCGAATACACGTTCAGACAAAACGCTGGCCGCCGGGCAGGCCAGCACCTCCAAGGCATAAAAGGCTAGCTCTGGCCACGTGGACAATTTAGAGACCCAGAAGTTGAATGGGGCCGAACCATCAGTCAGTACGTGGAGGGGTGTGCACACGTACTGTTCCACCATGTTAGTGAAATGTTGCTTCCTGCTAACACGTTGCGTATCAGGTGGTGGTGCAGTTAGCTGTGGCGTGTTGACAAAAGTTTTCCACATCTCTGCCATGCTAACCCTGCCCTCAGAGGAGCTGGCCATGACACAGCTGCCTTGGCGACCTCTTGCTCCTCCTCTGCCTTGGCCTTGGGCTTCCACTTGTTCCCCTGTGACATTTGGGAATGCTCTCAGTAGCGCGTCTACCAACGTGCGCTTGTACTCGCGCATCTTCCTATCACGCTCCAGTGCAGGAAGTAAGGTGGGCACATTGTCTTTGTAGCGTGGATCCAGCAGGGTGGCAACCCAGTAGTCCGCACAGGTTAAAATGTGGGCAACTCTGCTGTCGTTGCGCAGGCACTGCAGCATGTAGTCGCTCATGTGTGCCAGGCTGCCCAGGGGTAAGGACAAGCTGTCCTCTGTGGGAGGCGTATCGTCATCGTCCTGCCTTTCCCCCCAGCCACGCACCAGTGATGGACCCGAGCTGCGTTGGGTGCCACCCCGCTGTGATCATGCTTCATCCTCATCCTCCTCCACCTCCTCGTCCTCCTCGTCCTCCAGTAGTGGGCCCTGGCTGGCCACATTTGTACCTGGCCTCTGCTGTTGCCAAAAACCTCCCTCTGAGTCACTTCGAAGAGACTGGCCTGAATGTGCTAAAAATGACCCCTCTTCCTCCTCCTCCTCCTCCTCCTCCTGGGCCACCTCCTCTTCCATCATCGCCCTAAGTGTTTTCTCAAGGAGACATAGAAGTGGTATTGTAACGCTGATAACGGCGTCGTCGCCACTGGCCATGTTGGTGGAGTACTCGAAACAGCGCAACAGGGCACACAGGTCTCGCATGGAGGCCCAGTCATTGGTGGTGAAGTGGTGCTGTTCTGTAGTGCGACTGACCCGTGCGTGCTGCAGCTGAAACTCCACTATGGCCTGCTGCTGCTCGCACAGTCTGTCCAGCATGTGCAAGGTGGAGTTCCACCTGGTGGGCACGTCGCATATGAGGCGGTGAGCGGGAAGGCCGAAGTTACGCTGTAGCGCAGACAGGCGAGCAGCAGCAGGATGTGAACGCCGGAAGCGCGAACAGACGGCCCACACTTTATGCAGCAGCTCTGACATATCGGGGTAGTTGTGAATGAACTTCTGCACCACCAAATTCAGCACATGCGCCAAGCAAGGGATGTGCGTCAAATTGGCTAGTCCCAGAGCTGCAACGAGATTTCGCCCATTATCACACACCACCAGGCCGGGCTTGAGGCTCACCGGCAGCAACCACTCGTCGGTCTGTTGTTCTATACCCCGCCACAACTCCTGTGCGGTGTGGGGCCTGTCCCCCAAACATATGAGTTTCAGAATGGCCTGCTGACGTTTACCCCGGGCTGTGCTGAAGTTGGTGGTGAAGGTGTGTGGCTGACTGGATGAGCAGGTGGAAGAAGAGGAGGAGGAAGCCGAGAAGGAGGAGGTGGCAACAGGAGGCAAAGAATGTTGCCCTGCGATCCTTGGCGGCGGATCCGCCTGGGGCCCAGCTGCCACTACATTTACCCAGTGTGCAGTTAGGGAGATATAGTGTCCCTGGCCGTGCTTACTGGTCCACGTATCTGTGGTCAGGTGGACCTTGCCACAGATGGCGTTGCGCAGTGCACACTTAATTTTATCGGATACTTGGTTGTGCAGGGAAGGCACGGCTCTCTTGGAGAAGTAGTGCCGGCTGGGAACAACATACTGTGGGACAGCAAGCGACATGAGCTGTTTGAAGCTGTCTGTGTCCACCAGCCTAAATGACAGCATTTCATAGGCCAGTAGTTTAGAAATGCTGGCATTCAGGGCCAGGGATCGAGGGTGGCTAGGTGGGAATTTACGCTTTCTCTCAAATGTTTGTGAGATGGAGAGCTGAACGCTGCCGTGTGACATGGTTGAGACGCTTGGTGACGGAGGTGGTGGTGGTGTTGGTGGTACATCCCCTGTTTGCTGGGCGGCAGGTGCCAACGTTCCTCCAGAGGCGGAGGAAGAGGCCGAGGCGGCAGCAGCAGAAGAGGCCGAGGCGGCAGCAGCAGAAGAGGTAGCAGGGGGAGCCTGAGTGACTTCCTTGGTTTTAAGGTGTTTACTCCACTGCAGTTCATGCTTTGCATGCAGGTGCCTGGTCATGCAGGTTGTGCTCAGGTTCAGAACGTTAATGCCTCGCTTCAGGCTCTGATGGCACAGCGTGCAAACCACTCGGGTCTTGTCGTCAGCACATTGTTTGAAGAAGTGCCATGCCAGGGAACTCCTTGAAGCTGCCTTTGGGGTGCTCGATCCCAGATGGCGGCGGTCAGTAGCAGGCGGAGTCTCTTGGCGGCGGGTGTTCTGCTTTTGCCCACTGCTCCCTCTTTTGCTACACTGTTGGCTCGGTCTCACCACTGCCTCTTCCTCCGAACTGTGAAAGTCAGTGGCACGACCTTCATTCCATGTGGGGTCTAGGACCTCATCGTCCCCTGCATCGTCTTCCACCCAGTCTTGATCCCTGACCTCCTGTTCAGTCTGCACACTGCAGAAAGACGCAGCAGTTGGCACCTGTGTTTCGTCATCATCAGAGACATGCTGAGGTGGTATTCCCATGTCCTCATCATCAGGAAACATAAGTGGTTGTGCGTCAGTGCAGTCTATGTCTTCCACCGCTGGGGAAGGGCTAGGTGGATGCCCTTGGGAAACCCTACCAGCAGAGTCTTCAAACAGCATAAGAGACTGCTGCATAACTTGAGGCTCAGACAGTTCCCCTGATATGCATGGGGGTGATGTGACAGACTGATGGGGTTGGTTTTCAGGCGCCATCTGTGCGCTTTCTGCAGAAGACTGCTGGATCCACTGTCGGACACCCAATTGACTAATGCCTGTACCTGCTCAGGCCTTACCATCCTTAGAACGGCATTGGGCCCCACCATATATCGCTGTAAATTCTGGCAGCTACTAGGACCTGAGGTAGTTGGTACACTAGGACGTGTGGATGTGGCAGAATGGCCACGTCCTCTCCCAGCACCAGAGGGTCCACTAACACCACCACGACCATGTCCACGTCCGCGTCCCTTACTAGATGTTTTCCTCATTGTTATGGTTCACCACAACAACAAAAATATTATTTGGCCCAATGTATTGTATTCAAATTCAGCTGAATATAAATTTGAGGCCTATTATTTAGGCGCTGGGTGACCGGTATGGATTTACTAACAGAATTAGACTTGGAAATGCACAGTAGCGTGTGTGTGAAGTTATTCTGAATGACCCTATGTGCACCTTGAATATTATATACCCTATTAGGGATAGATTTCAAATAGCTCTGATATAGCAGAAACCACTAAATTATGAAATTGCTAAATTGGGAATTGTATTTCAACCCAGAACAAAAAATGTGCTTTGACGGACACTAAATAACTTTCCCAGCCACAACAGTACAGCGGTAACGACAGATTTAGCGGGATATAAATTTGAGGCCTAGTATTTAGGCGCTGGGTGACCGGTATGGATTTAGTGACAGAATTAGACTGGGATATGGCCAAAAAATAACCACACTATTGCTGGTTAAATGCACTTGGTGTGACAGCTTGACCAACCACACTACTGAGGGTTAAATGCACTTGGTGACGGGCGCAGCTTTCCCCTGATGTAGTATATGGGCAAAAAATTAACAGACTATTGCTGGTTAAATGCACTTGGTGTGACAGCTTGACCAACCACACTACTGAGGGTTAAATGCACTTGGTGACGGGCGCAGCTTGCCCCTGATGTAGTATATGGCCAAAAAATGAACAGACTATTGCTGGTTAAATGCACTTGGTGTGACAGCTTCACCCTGATGTAGGCTTTAGCCAAAAAACAACCACACCATTGAGGGTTAAATGCACTTGGTGATGGGCGCAGCTTGCCCCTGATGTAGTATATGGCCAAAAAATGAACAGACTATTGCTGGTTAAATGCACTTGGTGTGACAGCTTGACCAACCACACTACTGAGGGTTAAATGCACTTGGTGACGGGCGTAGCTTGCCCCTGATGTAGTATATGGCCAAAAAATGAACAGACTATTGCTGGTTAAATGCACTTGGTGTGACAGCTTCACCAACCACACTACTGAGGGTTAAATGCACTTGGTGACTGGCGCAGCTTGCCCCTGATGTAGTATATGGCCAAAAAATTAACTGACTATTGCTGGTTAAATGCACTTGGTGTCACAGCTTGACCAACCACACTGCTGAGGGTTAAATGCACTTGGTGACAGGTGCAGCTTGCCCCTGATGTAGTATATGGCCAAAAAATTAACAGACTATTGCTGGTTAAATGCACTTGGTGTGACAGCTTGACCAACCACACTACTGAGGGTTAAATGCACTTGGTGACAGGTGCAGCTTGCCCCTGATGTAGTATATGGCCAAAAAATGAACAGACTATTGCTGGTTAAATGCACTTGGTGTCACAGCTTGACCAACCACACTACTGAGGGTTAAATGCACTTGGTGACAGGCGCAGCTTGCCCCTGATGTAGTATATGGCCAAAAAATTAACAGACTATTGCTGGTTAAATGTACTTGGTGTGACAGCTTCACCCTGATGTAGGCTTTAGCCAAAAAACAACCACACCATTGAGGGTTAAATGCACTTGGTGACAGGCGCAGCTTGTCCCTGATGTAGTATATGGCCAAAAAATAAACAGACTATTGCTGGTTAAATGCACTTGGTGTGACAGCTTCACCCTGATGTAGGCTTTAGCCAAAAAACAACCACACCATTGAGAGTAAATGCACTTGGTCGCAGCTTGTGCTGGCGCACCACAAGACACAAAATGGCCGCCGATCACCCAAGAAAAAAGTGACTGACAAACGGCCTGGGCAGCCTAAAAACAGTGAGCAATTGAATTTCAGCAGCTCAATGATGCACAGCTGCAGATCGATCGATTAATCAAGTCCTTTGGAGGAGTTAGGCCTCATGCACACGACAGTTTTTTTTCACGGTCCGCAAAAACGGGGTCCGTGGGTCCGTGATCCGTGACCGTTTTTTCGTCCGTGGGTCTTCCTTGATTTTTGGAGGATCCACGGTCATGAAAAAAAAGTCGTTTTGGCGTCCGCCTGGCCGTGCGGAGCCAAACGGATCCGTCCTGAATTACAATGCAAGTCAATGGGGACGGATCCGTTTGAAAATTGAGCCACAGTGTGTCATCTTCAAACGGATCCGTCCCCATTGACTTACATTATAAGTCTGGACGGATCCGCTTGCCTCCGCACGGCCAGGCGGACACCCGAACATAACTTGAAGCGTCCCCATCACCATGGGAACGCCTCTACGTTAGAATATACTGTCGGATATGAGCTACATCGTGAAACTCATTTCCGACAGTATATTCTAACACAGAGGCGTTCCCATGGTGATGGGGACGCTTCAGGTTAGAATACACTGCAAACTTGGTACAAGACTGCCCCCTGCTGCCTGGCACCACCCGATCTCTTACAGGGGGATATGATAGCACAATTAACCCCTTCAGGTGCGGCACCTAAAGGGGTTAATTGTACTATCATATTCTCCTGTAAGAGATCAGGGCTGCCAGGCAGCAGGGGGCAGACCCCCCCCTCCCCAGTTTGAATATCATTGGTGGCACAGTGTGCGCCCACCATCGCCCCCCCTTCCTCCCTCTATAGTTAAAAATCATTGGTGGCACAGTGTGCGCCCACCATCGCCCCCCCCTTCCTCCCTCTATAGTTAAAAATCGTTGGTGGCACAGTGTGTGCCCACCATCGCCCCCCCTTCCTCCCTCTATAGTTAAAAATCGTTGGTGGCACAGTGTGCGCCCACCATCGGCCCCCCCTCTCTCTATAGTAGTAACAACCATTGGTGGCAGTGTGCGGCCTCCCATTCCCCCCCCCCCCATCATTGGTGGCAGCGGAGTTCCGATCGGAGTCCCAGTTTAATCGCTGGGGCTCCGATCGGTAACCATGGCAACCAGGAAGCTACTGCATCCCTGGTTGCCATGGTTACTTAGCAATAGTACAATTGTAGAAGATTCATACTTACCTGCTTGCTGCTGCGATGTCTGTGACCGGCCGGGAGCTCCACCTACTGGTAAGTGAAAGGTCTGTGCGGTGCATTGCTAAAGAACTGTCACTTACCAGTAGCAGTAGCTCCCGGCCGGTCACAGACATCGCAGCAGCAAGCAGGTAAGTATGAATCTTCTACTATTGTACTATTGCTAAGTAACCATGGCAACCAGGGCTGCAGTAGCTTCCTGGTTGCCATGGTTACCGATCGGAGCCCCAGCGATTAAACTGGGACTCCGATCGGAACTCCGCTGCCACCAATGATGGGGGGGGGGATGGGAGGCCGCACACTGCCACCAATGGTTGTTACTACTATAGAGAGAGGGGGGGCGATGGTGGGCGCACACTGTGCCACCAACGATTTTTAACTATAGAGGGAGGAAGGGGGGGGGCGATGGTGGGCACACACTGTGCCACCAACGATTTTTAACTATAGAGGGAGGAAGGGGGGCGATGGTGGGCACACACTGTGCCACCAACGATTTTTAACTATAGAGGGAGGAAGGGGGGGGGCGATGGTGGGCGCACACTGTGCCACCAACGATATTCAAACTGGGGAGGGGGGGGTCTGCCCCCTGCTGCCTGGCAGCCCTGATCTCTTACAGGAGAATATGATAGTACAATTAACCCCTTTAGGTGCCGCACCTGAAGGGGTTAATTGTGCTATCATATCCCCCTGTAAGAGATCGGGTGGTGCCAGGCAGCAGGGGGCAGTCTTGTACCAAGTTTGCAGTGTATTCTAACTAGAAGCGTCCCCATCACCATGGGAACGCTTCTGTGTTAGAATATACTGTCGGAAATGAGTTTTCACGAAGTGAAAACTTAGATCAGAAAAAGCTTTTATGCAGACGGATCTTCGGATCCGTCTGTATGAAAGCAACCTACGGCCACGGATCACGGACACGGATGCCAATCTTGTGTGCATCCGTGTTCTTTCACGGACCCATTGACTTGAATGGGTCCGTGTACCGTTGTCCGTCAAAAAAATAGGACAGGTCATATTTTTTTGACGGACAGGATACACGGATCACGGCCTCGGCTGCAAAACGGTGCATTTTCCGATTTTTCCACGGACCCATTGAAAGTCAATGGGTCCGCGAAAAAAAAACGGAAAACGGCACAACGGCCACGGATGCACACAACGGTCGTGTGCATGAGGCCTTAATCTGCCTAATCTCGCCCTACTGTCGCAGCCGCAACCTCTCCCTACGCTAATCAGAGCAGAGTGACGGGCGGCGCTATGTGACTCCAGCTTAAATAGAGGCTGGGTCACATGGTGCTCTGGCTTATCACAGCCATGCCAATAGTAGGCATGGCTGTGACGGCCTCTTGGGGCAAGTAGTATGACGCTTGTTGATTGGCTGCTTTGCAGCCTTTCAAAAAGCGCCAAGAAAGCGTCACAAAAGCGCCAAGAAAGCAACGAACACCGAACCCGAACCCGGACTTTTATGAAAATGTCCGGGTTCGGGTCCGTGTCACGGACACCCCAAAATTCGGTACGAACCCGAACTATACAGTTCGAGTTCGCTCATCCCTATAAATCAGTCATTAGATAATCCAGATCATGTGCTATTTGTGGATAGATCAAGGTATGGCAAGGATGACAGGTACTACACAGGTTGGACAGTGGTGATTAAACATGACACTAAAAAGCATAGGTCTTTACCACCACACATGTTTACCCAAGAAGCAGAGCTAATGGCTCTGGAGATGGCTTGCAGATACACAGAGGAAAAAAGCAGCCAATATTTACGCTGATTCCAGGTACAGCCCACGACTATGGACCCATTTTAAAGCCAGAAACCTCCTGATCATTTCAGGTAAACCCATCAAAATGGGGAAGCAGTGAGATTCCTTATGGAAACCCTCATGTCGCCAAATTGAGTGGCGGTGATAAAAACAAAGGTTACTGTAAAACAGACTCAGAGGAGGCAAAGGGAAAAGCCAAGTCAGATCAGGCGGCAACAATGGCTGCCAAATTGCCTAGTCAGATCCCTGCCTTAATGGCCACAGTTCAGGTCCCTGAAATAACTCCTCCTGTCCCGCTAGAAGTTCTTAACACCTTACAGAACCAGGTGGGGAAGGAGGAAAAGGACTAGTGGATGAAAACAGGGGGGACTGCAAATGAGGAAGGCCTAAAACAGTTCCAAGGGAAACGCTGCATTCCCAGGTGCCTCTAATCCACGATGGCACAGGCAACCCATGGGGTGATGCACCAGTCAACAAAAATTTTTATTGGTGTGTGATGACTTGCTTTCATGATGGCCAGTAGCATACCCGGTAGCTGAGACAACAGCAAAGAAGATTATGGCCGAATATGTATGCAGGTATGATGTACCTGAGACCATTAAAAGTTACAGGTGTTCACTTCACAGGTGAAGTAATGCATGAGATGATGAAGGTTTTGGATGTAGAACAGGCCTTACATGCTTTGTACCATCCACAAAGCAGTGGTAGGGTAGGAAAAAAGGAACTGAACGGGACACTAAAGTTAGATTCAAAAAGCCATGAACAGAGTGCCTGCTGGTATTTTGCATCCAGATAATTTTAAATGGACTATCCCAACTTCTACAGTACGCATACTTTCCCCCATAGAAGCTCCCAGCATAAAAGATGTTCCCTATAGTGGCTGCCAGCATTCATAATGTTCTCCATAAGGCCCCCATCTGATTATTTTTTTTGGACTGCCGACAAAAGAAAAAAAAAACAATACTCACTTCAACCACTTCCATGTGCAGGTACACTCCCTTCTCCCCGAAGGAAAAACGCTGCATTCCCAGGTGCCTCTAATCCACGATGGCACAGGCAACCCATGGGGTGATGCACCAGTCAACAAAAATTTTTTATTGGTGTGTGATGACTTGCTTTCATGATGGCCAGTAGCATACCCGGTAGCTGAGACAACAGCAAAGAAGATTATGGCCGAATATGTATGCAGGTATGATGTACCTGAGACCATTAAAAGTTACAGGTGTTCACTTCACAGGTGAAGTAATGCATGAGATGATGAAGGTTTTGGATGTAGAACAGGCCTTACATGCTTTGTACCATCCACAAAGCAGTGGTAGGGTAGGAAAAAAGGAACTGAACGGGACACTAAAGTTAGATTCAAAAAGCCATGAACAGAGTGCCTGCTGGTATTTTGCATCCAGATAATTTTAAATGGACTATCCCAACTTCTACAGTACGCATACTTTCCCCCATAGAAGCTCCCAGCATAAAAGATGTTCCCTATAGTGGCTGCCAGCATTCATAATGTTCTCCATAAGGCCCCCATCTGATTATTTTTTTTGGACTGCCGACAAAAGAAAAAAAAAACAATACTCACTTCAACCACTTCCATGTGCAGGTACACTCCCTTCTCCCCGAAGGCAGCAGCACCTGACGCTCCCAGCATGATCGTGTAATGTTATTATGCAGAGAGCACAGGTCCTAATACCTCGAGTGAGTTTCCCTGTGTGTGCAAGTGATTGAGGTATTTTTATTTCATTTTAACCCCTAAAATACTAGTTTTAACATCCGTTATACAAATGCACTCCTGATTAAACAGCTGTTAAAACAGTCTCATTGATTTCACGGCCAAAAATACAGCATTACCTACTTTCTGACAGCCGCTATTTTTTGGCCGTTAAAGAAATGGCCACATGACCAGACCCATAGACTTGAAAAAAATGGCTGTGTGATGAATGTTACTTGCGGTAAACTTGCACATTTCGGTTTTCGCGTCAATGTGCATATAAGCTAAATAGCATCATTACTCACCTCCAGCAAACAGTCCCATGTACATAAGATCACACCTTTGCCTTCAGCCTCTGCAACATACAGTCCCATGTAAATAACATCACTGTCTATTTATATCCTCCTATGTACAGTCCCATGTAAATAGTATAATTCTCTCCCTCCAACATACAGTCCCATGTAAATAGCATCACCCCCGCCCCCAGCCTTCTCCAATGTACAGTCCTATATTAATAACATCACTCCCCTCCCTTCAAACCTACAGTGCTAGGTTTATAACATCACTACCTACCTGTATAAGAGAACTAAAACTCCCAGCATATCCCAGGCTCTCAGCTTCTTACATTGAATCGGTCGCAGGACCTTCCCTCCACTGCTAATCTCTGCCTCTTCATGCACTTATCACATGGCTATGACATCATCACAGGTCCTTCAACAGATGAGCTCTGCCTACTGACATCATCACAGGTCTTTCAGCTTCTCCAGGACGCTTCAGGAGCTCCTGAACAAGCGCGTAAGCGAAACCCAGGTTCGGGCAATACCTGAGATTGTGCACCTTTGTAATTTTATACATACATTTTAATCAAGTTTCTGCTTGTGAGTATAATAAAACAATTTTAATGTACGGAGGAAGTCAGTACTTCACTATGGTTGCTATTCCTTGATCAACTACAGGAAGGCTGGGTAGAGGAGAGAAACCAATCTGTGGAGCTTGATGGTCTGTTTCCATGCCAGATATTTTCTCTGTACCGAAAAAGAGGAGGCTCAGAGGAGTGAGCAGCAGTGCGGTCTTCATATATAACGATTTACTGGATTTTGTGATTTTAACCCACATCACATCGAGGACCTACAGCTCGATAAGTACAGCTACATATCTAAGTGACTTTTTATTGTGATCATTTTGCAAATGTGTTAGAAGGCTGAGAATTTTAGAAGCAATTCTTAAAATATTTAAGAAAATTTCAAAAACCCACTTTTTAAAAACCAGTTCAGGTCTGAAGTCACTTTGTGGGGCTTACATAGTAGAAACCTCCCATAAATCACCCCATTGTAGAAACTACACCCCTCAATTTACTCAAACCTGATTTTACAAACTCAATTTTGGAAACTACATTATAAGGTGACAGTTTTATGGGTACTATTTTGGGGTACATATGGTTTTTAGTCTCTATATTTTATGCTTTTTGTGAAGAAAGGTTAACCCAAAAATGGCACCGTATTTATTTTTTGGTTTTTACAACGTTCATCTGCCAGGGTAGATCGTGTGCAAATTTTATAGAGCAGGTTGTTACGGACGTAATGATATCAAATATGTCTACTTTGTTTGTTTGTTTGTTTCAGTTTTACATGATAAAGCATTTAAAAAAAAAAATATGTTTTTGTGTCTCCATTTTCTGATTGCCATATTTTATATTTATTTTTCCGCCGATCGTCTTGTGCAGGGGCTCGATTTTTGCAGGAAAAGTTGACATTTTTATTGGTACCACTTTTGGGTACATGTGATTTTTTTGATCATTCAATATATTACACTTTCTGGGGCAAGGTGACCAAAGAATTGGTTGTTTTGGCACAGTTTTTATTTATTTATTTTTACAGTGTTAACCTGAGGGGTTAGGTCATGTGATATTTTTATACAGCAGGTTGTTACGGACATGGAAATACCTAATATGTATACTTTTTATTATTTATTTACATTTTACACAATAATAGTTTTCTGAAACCAAGAAAATTATGTTTTAGTGTCTCCATAGTCTGAGAGCCATAGCTTTTTTCCTTTTTTTTTCCGATTTTCTTATGTAGGGGCTAATTTTTTGCGGGATGAAGTGATGGTTTTATTGGTACCATTGTGGGGGGTATATGACTTTTTTATTTCTTGGTGTTGCACTTTTTGTGATGTAAGGTGACAAAAATGGCTTTTTTTGTCACAGTTATTATTTCATTTTTTTGACTGTGTTTATTGGACAGGATGAATCATGTGATATATTTATAGAGCCGGTGGTTACAGATGTGGCGATATCTAATATGTGTGTTTTTTCAATTTTTTATTATACAATTTGGGCAAAGAGGCGTTTTTTTTCTTTTTATTACTTGAAACTTTTGTTTATTAAAAACACTTTTTTTAGAAAAAATTTAAAAACTCTATTTGTGTCCCAATCTGGGAATTCAACTTTGCAATGCATTACAATACATCTGTATTGTAATGCATTGCCTGTTAGTGTATTACACTAAGTAATACACTAACAGGTTGCATAGGAGACCCAGACTGGGGCTTGATCTCCTCAGCCTCTGTAGAAGGCAAGTCCCCATGCCATGCATGGCATCGGGCTGCCTTGTCACCCATTGGGCCCCTGCCACAGCAGCGCGGGGACCCAATTGGCTGCCTCACCCACCGCAAACCCCTTCTATGCCGTGGTCAGCGCTGACCGCGGCATAGATGTGGTTAATCCGCCAGAATCAGCTTTTACAACGATGCCAGCGGATACAGCAAGTTCCTGGCTATCAGGGACTGCCGGGCCCCTGCAGCGATCGGCACGCACCACTCAGGTGCACGCCCGATGACCATGACGTAATAGTACGTCCTAATGCGGGCACTCACTTGCCGCCATGACGTACTATTACGTCATGTGTCGGGAAGGGGTTAAAAAGCATGTGCTTTGACTGCCACAACATACTTTAAAATAACTTTTTTTTCCCCCACTACTTTATACTGCCTGCATTTCTTTATTTTATTCCACTAAGGAACCATTGCACAGCAGGGGTGCACACAGGTTTTTTGGATTACTGAAGGGTGATGATGCTTTTATTATTGTTTAACAAAAGGGATTAGCTATGAATCTTGGTGCACTGCACAGTGATGTAGACAGCGATAAATTACACCTGTAATGCTGACGGCACAGCAGTACCTACAGAACGGATTGAATGAATGTGGGTGCACTAGAATGTAATGCACACGGCGATAAATTCTCACAGGAATCTCCCTGCAGTTTAACTTCCAGGCCTTCACACTTAGACTGGGCCATCAAGTGGGATGAATATGATTATGCAGAGTGGCCTGGGTATACCTGACTTATTTTGATTGGTGACAAATTAATTAAGAGCAAATCGAATTTCTTGTCAAACTTCGGCAAATAGAAATTTTCAAAATTTTGCTTATCTCTAACTAGGTGAATGACATGACACATAAGCCGCTTTCACACAAGCAAGTTCAACAAATTGAACTTGCAGCGTGTGTCTGCGGCATTGATGAGGTCGCATAGCATTATATTGATTTATGATGATAAGTAACCCTTACAGTTCTGGAAAATATTGTATAACACTGACAAAATGCTGTAAGGGTTACATAGCAACTAAAATTAATATAATGTTAAGCAATCCCATCAGTGCTTGGGTGGACTGCATGGGAGCTTCCGCAGACGCACGCTGTGAGTTCAATGCATTGAAGTTGCTTATGTGAATGCGGCCTTAAGGTATACTGCATAAGTAGCGATACACTCCTATAACTCTACGAACAAATAATTTGAGAGAAACAGAGCTCAGTGAATGGATTTTTAAAACTAAAAATTCAACCAGATTCAAAGTAATGTTTGTTTCAGATACAAACCAGATTCCAAACAAGTTGGGACACTAAACAAATTGTGAATAAAAACTGAATGCAATGATGTGGAGATGGCAAATGTCAATATTTTATTTGTAATAGAACGTAGATGACAGATCAAACGTTTAATCCGAGTAAATGTATAATTTTAAAGGAAAATACGTTGATTCAAATTTTCACGGTCTCAACAAATCCCCAAAAAGTTGGGACAAGTAGCAATAAGAGGCTGGAAAAAGTAAATTTGAGCATAACGAAGAGCTGGAAGACCAATTAACACTAATTAGGTCAATTGGCAACATGATTGGGTATAAAAAGAGCTTCTCAGAGTGGCAGTGTCTCTCAGAAGCCAAGATGGGTAGAGGATCACCAATTCCCACAATGTTGCACAGAAAGATAGTGAAGCAATATCAGAAAGGTGTTACCCAGCGAAAAATGCAAAGACTTTGCATCTATCATCATTAACTGTGCATAACATCATCCGAAGATTCAGAGAATCTGGAACAATCTCTATGCGTAAGGGTCAAGGCCGTAAAACCATACTGGATGCCCGTGATCTCCGGGCCCTTAAACGACACTGCACCACAAACAGGAATGCTACTGTAAAGGAAATCACAGAATGGGCTTAGGAATACTTCCAGAAACCATTGTCAGTGAACACAATCCACCGTGCCATCCGCCGTTGCCAGCTGAAACTCTACAGTGCAAAGAAGAAGTCATTTCTAAGAAAGATCCACAAGCTCAGGCATTTTCACAAGGACAGGGATCATTTAAAATGGAGTGTGGCAAAATGGAAGACTTTTCTGTGGTCAGACGAGTCACGGTTCGAAGTTCTTTTTTGAAATCTGGGACACCATGTCATCTAGACCAAAGAGGACAAGGACAACCCAAGTTGTTATCAACTCTCAGTTCAGAATCCTGCATCTCTGATGGTATGGGGTTGCATGAGTGCATGTGGCATGGGCAGCTTGCATGCCTGGAAAGGCACCATCAATGGAGAAAAATATTAAGGTTCTAGAACAACATATGCTCCCAGATGTCATCTCTTTCAGGGAAGACCCTGCATTTTTCAACAAGATAATGTCAGACCACATTCTGCATCAATCACAACATCATAGCTGCGTAGAAGAAGGATCCGGGTACTGAAATGGCCAGTCTGCAGTCCAGATCTTTCACCTATAGAGAACATTTGGCGCATCATAAAGAGGAAGGTGCAACAAAGAAGGCCCAAGACGATTGAACAGTTAGAGGCCTGTATTAGACAAGAATGGGAGAGCATTCCTATTTCTAAACTTAAGAAACTGGTCTCCTCGGTCCCCAGATGTATGTTGAGTGTTGTAAGAAGAAGGGGAGATGCCACACAGTGGTGAAAATGGCCTTGTCCCAACTTTTTGGGGATTTGTTGACACCATGAAATTCTGATTCAACATATTTTTCCCTTAAAATGGTACATTTTCTCAGTTTAAACTTTTGTTCTGTGATTTATGTTCCATTCTGAATAAAATATTAGAAGTTGGCACCTCCACATCATTGCATTCAGTTTTTATTCACAATTTGTCCGAACTTTTTTGGAATCCGGTTTGTAGAATCAATTCGCACACAAATTGAATTTTATGGTAGATTCAGAAGAATTAGTCCCAAATCAAATTTGAGGAAATTAGTTCATCTCTAGAGTGGAGGCTTTCACAATATCACTTATCGATTGTCAGTAAAATGTGAGAAAAATAAAAACATCACCTTCATTCTGACATATGACAGCCAGCAATGATCTTTATTGTAGAACATTTGTGTTTTGTGATGCATTTTATTAAAATAAATAAATATGTGTACAATCTATGAAGAACAGACACAGTTTCCATGCACTGTGTACAGATGCTTCTGCCAACCACTCCCCTCTTCAGCAGAAGATGTGCCATAGTATTACTCCTTGTAAATTTTTTATGGGTACGTGAATTTGGAAAGATCCTACAAGGTGTATCCCGTGTGTTCCTCCCTTCCCTCAGGTAGAAATTGTTGTAGTGTTTAACCAGATGTGTATAGATAATAAATATATGAGACATAGAGCAAGAAAAATAAGTGTTACCCTCCCTGAAAAACTAAACTAAAAGTTGGAACTCCTGCTGCTTTTTGTGAGGATTTCCTTTGTATTAGTCAGCAGTTTATGCTAGCAGTCGAGCTTTGCAAAATGATAACTTCAAAATGGATAGCTTCCCATTTTTCTACCTCCAATGCCCTCTCAGCATTTTATAACACAAGCAAGAGGAATATAGACAAGGCATTGGGGCATAAAAATGTATACTTACGTACTGTATGTGATATATTCGATATTAATATGTAGACAGAAATGTCATCATATGATATCTCTTACTGATACATTCCCTGGAGTAAGAATTACTTATCGGATAATCCTAAATCATCTATTCAGTGTCTGAAATGCAACCACTAGTCATTCTTTCTCTTTGGCTGTATATCTTGCTCTTTCATGTGCACTCTAATTCCCTTTCTTGCTCTTTCATTCTCTCTTACTCTCTTGCCCTCTCGATCTTCACTACCTCCAGTGCAGTGCCACAGAGGGTGACTGCAGAGGGTAACAATTGCTAAATTAGTTAATGCCTTGTGCTATGTAATCCCAAGAGCTGTCTATAGGTGGCACAGCTTAGTCCTTGTGCCCTACCCAGCAGAGAGAAGGCTGGAATTTCCTCCTTCTAAGGGAGGAGCTAGAGCAGCTTGATTGCATCATCTAGAGAGTCTGGCTCTGCCTGTTGTTGATGGCAAATGCCTTTGAATTGAGTAGAAGCTGATAGAAAGGAAAGAGTATTTTTATCCAGGAAAAACACCATTCCTGGGGAGTGTGGAAGCTGCCAGACCAAAGTAAATTTGTTAGGAGAGCCCCTTAGGGAAAGATACCCACATAATATCTCGGACCTGAGTGAGTGGTAGTACAGGGAGAGTGAAGATAACTCTAGGACTTTCACACCTGCCAAGAAGAACTATCACATGCATTCAGAGAAACTAGAATTCCTAGCGATGGAGTGGGCCATATGTGATAGGTTCCGAGACTACCTATACTACTGTCCATTCTTTGTCATTTATACTGACAACAATCCACTAACTTATGTCCTAACTACGGCTAAACTAAGCGCAACAGGCCACCGATGGGTTGCAGAACTAGCTGACTTCAATCTCACTATCAAGTATCATCCAGGAAAGAGGAATGCGGATGCAGATGTACTCTCTCGTATGCCACTAAGTCCTGAACAATACATACAACAGTGTTTGCAAGAAGTCAACCCCAAAGTCATCAGTTGCATAACCCAATCACTTGAAGTACAACAGAAAGAAGAAACCCCTTGGCTGTGTCCAATAACCATCGCAAATACAACTTCAACAATAGATGGTACCCAAAAGGAGGTAGCTCAAATACCTAAAGAGAACATAAGGACAGCACAAAAAGAATACTCAGTGATCGGTCCAGTGTGGAAGTACAAAAACCAAAACAGATTCCCATCAAAGCAAAAACAACAAGGTGGACCACTTGATCTCTTCATACTAATGAAGCAATGGACCAAAGTATTCCTTGACGAAGATGGAATCTTGAGACGGAAAACACCCTCAGGTTCTCAACTAGTGTTACCCAAGCTGTATCATTCATTGGTGTTGAAAGAATTGCATGAAGAAATGGGTCACCTCGGAGTTGAAAGGACTGTAAACTTTATCAGAGAAATATAAGTGAAAGTAGAGGGATGGCACTCAACACCTGAGGTGTATGGAAAAATAGTGTTTAATAAAGAATAGCTGATGTTAAAAATATATTAAATATAATGGCTGTATATGTACATAATTAGATAAATAAGTACATGATGGTAATAGAGATTAAAAGATAAAAAACACAAATATAAAAAATACAATAAAAAATATGAGTGAAAAATATGAGGGTGGTTAAATGTCAATTCAATTAGATCCTGCTGGAAAAAAAGGATGAATCCTGCTGGAAAAAGAAACAGATAATCTGCTGAAAAAAAGTATTTTTCTTATATTGTAATGACCAGTGATATGGTGGCCAATATTATCCTGGTACAGTGTCAATGATGTGGAATCCTGTTGGGAGAGAAAGATGCTCCTTCCTATAAAAGGTCTAATTCATATATCCCAAGATTTTGGGTTTAAAACTCAATCCAATTCTGGTATTGATTATTTATTCACAGATCCAGTGTTGGTGGGCTGTGGAATAGAGACTGCTTAGTAAGCAGGTACGTTACCCTCCTTGCGGCTGTTGATGCGCTGTTCAGCGGCTCCTGTCCGGGCGGCGATGTCCACGTGTGCCGTTCCCGCTCGCTGGTATCTCCGGCCGTTGGTTGCTATTAGGTGTCGTCACTTCCGGTGACGTCACCTGCGTTCCTCGGATCTCCCGCTCAGTGCTGATGGAGCTTGCCACGTGGAGGCTAATGGCGGGAAGTGGAGACGCTGTAGCTTTTTAGGAGGGAAGTGGATAGATAGCTCCGGAGCTCATCTGTAGTTGTGGGATCCTTCTTATTCGTTGCTAGCTAGATGTCATAGGCTTACTCAATGCCCCATACGCGTTTCAGAGCTTCCTGCTCCTTCATCAGTGGGAATGAGTAGCCTATTTCTTTTTAGGAATATAGATGCATCTGATTAGGTCCAATTAGTGGATATGGGTGTGGTTAAAGTTTTTTTCAGATATGGGAGTGGTCAACAGTTTGTTTAAAAAAAAGGTTGTTTAAAAAAAGTTGTTTAAAAAAAGGTTTTTCTTCTTCTTTCTTTCTTTCTTCTCTCTTCTTCTTTTCTTTGGATAATAAATCTTCAATGGAAGCAATGAGATGTATAATCCAATATAATGAGTGGACAATTAGTCGGGTACAAAAACGTATATAAAGATGGAATAAAATTTTGAAATTATATAATATAAAAATAGAAGATATATTTATATATATCAATGCATGAAGGTTCAGATAAAAAATATGAATTAGAATAAATAAAAATAAAAATAAAAATAAATGACCTTCATTTTATTATAATAGGTGGATGGTGCTATAAATGATTATATATTCGGTCATAACGCAGGAGAGTGGTTGCAGTCTATAATGTACAGTCTAGGAGTTGCGTTAGGCTGTTGTACTTTCTTGTCATATTTAGAAGGAAGTACTAACTAGAGGAATGTAATATTTGCATGATGGGAAATGTTCTTTGCGTGATGGAAAGTGTTTATGGGGAGGGGCCCACCCGGGAGGAGGGGTCGGAGTGCTGGTAGACAGCCGGACTACGACCCCAATTTCCGAGGGGGCACCCCACCAATTGCAGAGTCTCCGTTCTTTTATAGAAAGCCAAAGATTTCCATTTCTGCATTGAGACCTTTAGGAATCATTGTATTGAATTCAAATATTTTTCTGGATTCGGACCTTGACATGGCGGCTATGTGGTTCCCGCCTCTCCATTGACGTGTAATTTTTTCTATGGCTACATAGATAAGTGATGATGGATCACAATTGTGGTGTTCTTTATAATGTTTGGAGACGGAATGTAGTTCGTAGCCCTTTTTTATATTCGAGATGTGTTCAGATATTCTTGTTTTGAGTAGTCTTTTAGTACGCCCAACGTATTGTTTGTGACAGGGGCATTGTAGAACATAGATGACATTATTGGAGTGGCAGGAGAGATGTTCTCGAATCTCATGTTTATATGTATTGATAGTTGAATGAACTGTTGTTGTTTTTTTAGGAAAATTTGTGATTTTGCAATTATTACATTTCCCGCACCTGAAGAAACCCTGTAGTGAAAGCCAGCTTTGATTTAGTTTGGTCGTGTTTCTTCTGATTGTTGGTGCTAGACGTAGGCCTAAATTGGGGGCTCTGGTATATGTAATCCGTGGTTTATCTGGTAGTAGTTGACCTATAATTTTAGTGACTTTGTCTTGAAGTTTGGATTTCCTACAAGACTCCACCATTACATGGTAAAAGAATTTGAAACCAGTTATTCTTGGCATTAGGAAAACACTGCCACATTCAGAACTCCCACATGACTCCATATCATCCAGAAGGTAATTCAATCATACTCTATTGTCTATGCTTCGGACCCTTTGGCCAGATTCCAAGAAAGACTGGAAGAACTCACTTGCCCAGGTAATACATGCATACAACTGCACCAAAAGTGAAGTTACGGGGTATTCTCCATTTTTTCTACTGTTCTGGAGATCTCCAAGGTTACCAATAGATAATATGTTTGACATGCCAGTAACCTAAAAATATAAGAATCACTCTGAGTATGTAAAAACGTGGACATATAGGATCACTGGTTGCTTCAAAATGTAGCTAACAGAGAGCACTATGATAGAAACACTCATGGAGTAGAACTCTCACCTGGCAGTATAGTCCTTGTAAGGAAAACTGAGATCATTCTGGGAAGACGCTGTACATGTTGTCCTGAGGAAAAAGTGTGAATACAGCCCAGTGTATGAGGTAAAGCCAGTAACTAAAAAAGGCCGAACAAGAATTCTGCACTGCAATTTGTTATTGCCTTGCGATTACTTACCCGTCGACCAAGGTCAGCAGATACCTGACAGACCCAGTAGACGAGGCCAAGTTTCAAAGACTCCTCAACCAGCGACACAGACATCTGAGGGACTATCAGAAGATGAATCTGATCTTGAACAAGAACAATGAAGATCTTTCATCCCTGTAACCCAGAGATATCACACAAGGGAAGACATAGAACTGAATCCTGAAGCAGCAGAGTTCTACCCTGCCCAGATGGAAACGAGTGAGAAAAGTACAGAGGAAGCTATAGAGGAAAATATAGAGGAAGTTAGAGAGGAAATTACAGAGGAAGCTACAGTGTAAACTACAGAGGACAAGCCTGTGATTCAACCTGAACACACTGCATGTTCATCAGGAAATACAGAAGAAGAAGACACTTCACCAGAAACACCAACAGAGACGGTTGACAGCGACGGAGGCGAGTTCACTTCAGATGCCTTTCCGCTACACAGGATACAGCCCAGTAGGAAAAGAAGACAGACAAAAACTCTGACTTATGACACTTTGGATCAACCGAGTAGTGTTGCCAGCAATGCAGCAGTACAGGTCATAGACTGTGTTTATACACCACCAGTTTTCCCTGGCTGGTACCTAAGTCCAAAGTTGGTAACCATATCCATGCCTATAATGCTATGGTTTATGTTGAAAATGTTAGATGTTATGTTCTGTGGTTAACAAACGGAAATTTCTTGCACTCTTACTGCAGACATTCCAGGTAAAATAGCTTCAAGTGATGAAACTAGGTAGAAGGGAAAGTGGTTATGCTGTACTGTATTGGTAATGTACCATGGGTATTCCACCTTATTAAATAGAAAAAAAGGACAGAAGTAATAAGGTTGTTGGGAGATGGGTAAGAGAATGGTTCTTATACTAAAGTCTGCGTATATCGGGGATGACATAAAAGTTTGTGGGGGAGAGTGTAAGGTATGTCAAAACCATGCTATAGACCAATGCCTGTTATCCCCCCAAATTGATCTCTCTTCTCTATAAAAAACAGAATTTTCCCCTTACAGAGATTAAACCCGCTTTTGTAGGTCTATGGGAAAAAGACCTGGAGAGACAATTTTCAAACAGAGAAATCAAATCACTTCTCATTACCCCACACAAACTCTCAAGGGGCGTCCGGGTGCAGGAGAACGGATATAAAATTTTGTCTAGGTGGTACAAAACTCCAGATAAGTTAGCTCTCCTGTACCCCGACGTTCCCAATACTTGTTGGAGATGTGGCTCTGATAAAGGCACGTTCATGCATATCTGGTGGACTTGCCCCCCTTTACTGGCTTGGTGGAAACAAATCTTCCAGACGTGTAATAATATATGTAAATTTAACTCTACATGTACACCTGAAATTGCCCTCTTATCCCTTGGCTTAACTGCTACGGGCAATCAAAAAAAAATTCTCCTATCTTATATGCTATCAGCAGCCCGCCTACTAATCCCCACATTGTGGCGTTCTACTGAAACCCCTTCCATGGAGAAACAGAGTAGACCAAATTTATCGCCTTGAGGAGCTTTCTAATTGGGAACTAGGGACTAGAAAAAAGTTTCCTTTTACTTGGACCACCTGGAAGGGTTACAGAAACTTATTTTAGTCTATTTGGTCTCCCTTGCATTTCCCTCTTATGTAATCACCTCAACCTGCTGCAAACTTGTCTCCCCTCCATCTTTGAACTTTGATATTTGTTTTCGCTACTCTTCATTTTCTACACAATCATTTGTACAATGTACTCTCTCTCTATCTTCAGTGTCCACATTTTTTTTTTACATCTGAATGAGGTTTACTTTTAACTCGATGTGTCAAGAAGTATTGTATACTCAAGCTACTGTAGCCTGTAGATTTATTGTTTAAATCAATAAAAAAAATTATAAAAAAAAAAACACTTTTGCTTTCACCCAGCCCGCTCCCTTCGCACATTGGAATTATTGACCATACTTTCAGCATGTGTGCAACACTGACAGCATACAGAAATCTTGAGGTGGTGAAGATTTAAAACAGAGGTAGTGAGAGATTAATAAAATTCGCAAGTTTTTAAGTTGCTGAGACAACTTGCTTCCTAATTTTTATTTTTCAATAACTTTCATACTTCCCCCAAAGTTTAATAACTTCTCATTATACAATGATTAAACTTTGTGTACATAAAATGGGAAACCCCCTTCAGTGTGAATGTTGTAAAGTTCATAGCGGGCAGTAGATCCTTAAAGTGATTATCCCATGAAATATTTAATCTTCTATTCACATTATAAGTGAAAACAGATTGTGATTATCTCAACCAAAATCCTAAAAACAAAGGGTCCCCAAGTCCCTTTTATGAATGCAGTGGCAGTGTGCTTTCCATTGCTATATTTGTATAAGAATGTTGTAGACAGTGCTCCATTAACTCCACAGAAGTGTATGGTGCGGTGGACCAACATATGCACTACAGTTCCATTCAGAAAGAGGACTTTGGGACCTCTTGTTATTGAGGGCTCCCACCATTATTTATCACCTATTCTGTGCAGGATTTATGGTAATAAAATTGTATACAATAACTTTATGCTCCAGATTCACATTGGCAGCACCCATTTAGACACCCGCCTTGTTTACAGTATATCTATCCTGTGGACAGATCATGATGAACAATCTTTGTGAAATAACTCCTTTAATTTGACCCTGACTGTTTATATAAATGATTTTGGTTGAGAAATTAATTCACATGCCTCAGTAAAGGCTTGTCTTGAACTGAGATTATATAATCTCAGAAATATTATGCAACTTGCTTGCTAATACAAATTACTGTTAAATGTTTTAAACAAGCTATTCAGATGCAATATACTGTATACTGCATGTTTCAATATTTTATCAAAGCAAAGTGGATAATGGGACTCAAAAATGACAAGGATTGAAGACTTACAAATAGATATTACATTAACTGAATGGCAAAACGTGTTTTTATATACACTCACCTAAAGAATTATTAGGAACACCATAATAATACAGTGTTGGACCCCCCTTTGCCTTCAGAACTGCTCAGGTAGCCAGTGGCATTTAAACGATGGTCAATTGGCACTAAGGAGCCTAAAGTGTGCCCAGAAAACATCCCCCACACCATTACACCACCACCACCAGCCTGCACAGTGGTAACAAGGCGTGATGGATACATGTTCTCATTCTGTTTACGCCAAATTCGGACTCTACCATTTAAATGTCTCAACAGAAATCGAGACTTATCAGACCAGGCAACATTTTTCCAGTCTTCAACAGTCCAATTTTGATGAGCTTGTGCAAATTGTAGCCTCTTTTTCCTATTTGTAGTGGAGATGAGTGGTACCCAGTGGGGTCTTCTGCTGTTGTAGCCCATCCGCCTCAAGGTTGTGCGTGTTGTGGCTTCACAAATGCTTTGCTGCATACCTCGGATGTAAGGAGTGGTTATTTCAGTCAACGTTGCTCTTCTATCAGCTTGAATCAGTCGGCCCATTCTCCGCTGACCTCTAGCATCAACAAGGCATTTTCGCCCACAGGACTGCCGCATACTGGATGTTTTTCCCTTTTCACACCATTCTTTGTAAACCCTAAAAATGGTTGTGCGTGAAAATCCCAGTAACTGAGCAGATTGTGAAATACTCAGACCAGCCCGTCTGGCACCAACAGCCATGCCACGCTCAAAATTGCCTAAATCACCTTTCTTTCCCATTCTGACATTCAGTTTGGAGTTCAGGAGATTGTCTTGACCAGGACCACAACCCTACATGCATTGAAGCAACTACCATGTTATTGGTTGACTAGATAATCGCATTAATGAGAAATAGAACAGGTGTTCCTAATAATTCTTTAGGTGAGTGTATATATATATATATATATATATATATATATTAGAAGAAGGACACAGCTTCACACGTGTATATTTCATTTTATGTTTCCATGTGTCGTAAAAGATATCAACAGTTTCCCCCATAACAGTGACCTCTACACAGGGCCGGCGTCAGAACCCGGCATACCCGGGCAAGTGCCGGGGCCCACTGTAAGTTAGGGGGCCCACTCGTTTCCGCGGCGCGGCGGCGGCCCCTTTAAAATTTTTACATACAAGTTAATTCGTGCTGCGCAGCGCCCGCCGCCCGGCCCCTCTCTCACATGATCAGTCTGACTTGTCTCCAGGCAGAGCGTCTGTGTGCCGTGCGGCGTGAGTACTGGTTTCCACAGCAGCGCACGCCGCACAGGCACAGTTCTGAGTCTGACTGTAAGCCCGCCCTCGGCCAGCAGCAGGACTCGTCTCGGCGCAGCTGCAGAAGATTCAGAAGACAGGACGCATAGCCAAGCCCAGAGGAAACCTGGCGCCCAGCCCAGAGGAAACCTGGAGGAGCTGAATGCTGCTGCTGGACTCGTTTTAAATTTAGAATTAAGGTGAACTAGTAACAGTCACATACCAAGACCAGTTCATGAATTTTTGCCAATAAACTGTATAATTGATTTCATGTGTTCTGGTATTTTCTTATAGGAGTTTATATTGTGTTTTAGGCCGAATGCACACGTCCGCGTTCCACGGCTGTGAGCGGTCCGTGGTATCCCGGCCTGGCATCCTGCTGAGAGCAGGAGCGCACGGCGTCATTGGTTTCTGCTATGACGCCGTGCGCTTCATGCCACCGCTGCACTACAGTAATACACTGGTATGATCTATACGAGTGTATTACTGTAGTGCAGCGGCGGCATGAAGCGCACAGCGTCATAGCAGAAACCAATGACGCCGTGCGCTCCTGCTCTCAGCAGGATGCCAGGCCGGGATACCACGGACCGCTCACAGCCGTGGAACGCGGACGTGTGCATTCGGCCTAAAACACAATATAAACTCCTATAAGAAAATACCAGAACACATGAAATCAATTATACAGTTTATTGGCAAAAATTCATGAGAGGAAATTTTCCTCTTATGAATTTTTGACAATAAAGTGTATTATTGATTATCATTTTCTTATAGGAGTTTGTTTTAAGCCTCATGCACACGGCCGTTGTGTGCCCATGGCTGTATTGCGGCCCGCATACGGCAGGTCCACAACGCAATACACGGGCACCGGCCCATGTGCACTCCGCATCACATATGCGGACCCATTCACTTGAATGGGTCCGCAATCACAGAGATGCAGAACGAACGCATGGATTGGAACCCCATGGAAGCACTATGGAGTGCTTCTGTGGTATTTCTGGCCGTGCCTCCGCACCCCAATAAAATAGAACTTATTCAATTTTTTTGCGGGGGGCGGACGGTTGACGGACCAATTCAAGTTGAATGGGTCCGGATTCGTCCCGGCCACTGCATGGACGTTGCCCGTGCATTGGGGACCGCAACGGATGCACAACGGCCGTGTGCATGAGGCCTAAGGGCTCTTTCATACGAGTGGATGCCGTGCGGGTAATCCACTATGTGAAAGAGTGCCAAGCCCCGTCCAGGACAGCAGAGACACGAAGCAGTAACATGATTGATAATGCTCTTTGCCTCTCTCTGACATTTTTACTACAAAATGACAGTGAGATACAGTTGTCACTGTGATTTTGTAGTAAAATGATCACAGAGAGGCAAAGAGCATTATCAATCATGTTACTGCTCCGTGTCTCTGCTGTCCTGGACGGGGCTTGGCACTCTTTCACGCAGCGGATTACCCACACGGCATCCGCTCGTATGAAAGAGCCCTTATGCCCCTTGCAGAGTAGTGTTCCTCCCGCAGCAAGTCCACATCGCAGCACCCGGCCTGACCTCCCAGCACTGCCGGAGGTCACATAGCATTATATTGATTGATCTAACCCTTAAAGTTCTGGAATGTATTGGATAACTGGCATAATGCTGTTAGTGTCATCTAATACATTCCAGGACTATAAGGGTTACATAGCATCATAAATCAATATAATGCTATGTGAATCCCATCAGTGCTGGGAAGTCAGGCCGGGTGCTGCGATGCGGACTCGCTGCGGGAGGAACGCTTGTCTGCAAGGGGCCTTAGCACAGGGGGGCCCACTGAGGCTTTATCGCCCAAGGGCCCACATGAACCTGGAGCCGGCCCTGCCTCTACAGTACCCTTCCCTTTAACAATGACCTCCACAGTGCCTGCCCTTTTAACATGATCTCCACAGTGCCTGCCCCTTTAACAGTGACCTCCACAGTGGCTGCCCCTTTAACATTGACCTCCACAGTGCCCGCCCCTGTAACAGTGACCGCATCTTTAACAGTGACCTCCACATTTCCCGCCACTATAACAGTGCCTGCATTTTTAATAATGACGTACACAGTGCCCGGCCCTTTAACATTGACCACATCTTTAACAGTGACCTGAACAGTGCCTGCCCCTTTAACATTGACCTCCACAGTGCCTGCCCATTTAACAGTGACCTTCACAGTGCCTGCCCCTTTAACAGTGACCGCATCTTTAACAGTGACCTCCACATTGCCCGTCACTTTAGCAGTGCCTGCATTTTTAATAATGACGTACACAGTGCCCGGCCCTTTAACATTGACCACCTCTTTAACAATGACCTTCATAGTGGCTGCCCCTTTAACATTGAACTTCACATGCTAATGCACATGTCTGACTGCAAAGCGACCTCTGTGTACATGACAACATTGCGCGCACGTCAAGCATCGCGGGAATCCGCGTTCGCACTCACATGTTCATACCTCCGCATCACCAGACGTCATCATGGTCACCTGACCTATGTGTTGTGAACAGCTCGTTCCTCCCACTCGCCTGATGTCGCGCCGCATCATGTTGCCAAGGACACACACTCGCTGGCTAATAAGTCCAATCCAATCCCTCAAAAAGAGGGGGGAAAAATAAAAAGGAACGCACAATCCATATGATAATAGCAGCTGGAACGACCCTTGCGGTACACTATGGTGCGATCAGCTACCATGGATACAAAAATGTCATAGAGTACAATAAGTAAAAACCAGCACAATGTGAATCTCAGGGAGCAATTACAGTGATACACATTAAAATCATTTGTTGCAGGTACATACAAAATCTTATAAAATCTATACCTGTGTATAAAGGGGAGTACTCCAATCGATTCCTGCAACATTGAACTCCAAATTGAGTCCATAAGACTGCATTGATCTAAGAGTATATATCCAGTTATTTTTTCCTCAATATTTTGTCCTTATCACCCCCTCTTGTGTCTCCACTGCGTCTATTACTCGGATTAGAAGTTAATTTATAGAGTGTCCACACTCGATGAAATGCCTTGCCACTGGTTTGTCCAGCATCTTCTTCCTAATTGTACTCTTGTGTTTATTGATCTGTTGCCTGATTTCCATCGCGGTCTCCCCCACGTATAGGCTTCTGATCTCTATCAGTGGCCTACAGACAGGAACAACTTACTTACTCATGACAGCTATCATCCTCGGCGCATGGTGGACTCCTTATCATGGAGCCAACTTTTGCGTGTGAGAAGAATTGTCTTAGATGATAATGACTTCTCTAAAAGAACTGATGAGATGTGTAGCAAATTTATAGAAAGAGGTTCTCCTAGGAAACTTCTGAGGAGAACAAGGGAGAAGGTTATGTTGGTTGATAGGGAGTCCACGTTCGACCGATCGTCTTGCAAGGAATTCTGAGGAAGGAGTGGCATATTTTGCAGAATGGATTGCCTGAGATTAAAGAATTTAGGGTTCCTCCAATGATGGCATACAAAAGAAACACTAATTTACGTGATAAATTGGTTAAGACGGCTGTTGGAGAGCTACGTGAGAATGGACAAATGTATTTGGCCCCTAGAAAGAATAGCAATTTTCCATGTCTGTCCAATTGCAATTGCAGCAGTATCATGAAAGGTGATACGTTTTCGCATCCATATAGTGGCAAAAAATTCTGAATTAATGGATTTTTCCCTTGTAGATCAAAATACGTTGTATATGTGATCCAGTGTCCCTGTAGTCTCATATACGTGGGCGAGACCACGACGGAGATCAGGGAACGGATCAATAAACACAAGAATACAATTAGGAAGAAGATGCTGGTCAAACCAGTGGCGAGGCATTTCATCGAGCGTGGACACTCTATCAATCTACTTTGATTCCGAGTAATAGTCGCAGTGGGGACACTCACAGGAGAAGGTGATAAGGACAAAATATTGAGGGAAAAAAAAAACTTAAATAGATATATTCTCTGAGATCAATGCAGCCTTATGGACTCAATTTGGAGAACAATGTTGCAGCGATCAATTAGAGTACTTCCCTTTATACACAGGTATAGATTTTATACGATTTTGTATGTACATGCAACAAATGATTTCAATGTGTATCACTGTAATTGCCCCCTGAGCTTCACATTGTGCTGGTTTTTTCTTATTGCACTCTATGACATTTTTGTGTCCATTGAGGCTGATCGTACCATAGTGTACCACAAGGGTCGCTCCAGCTGCTATTATCATATGGATTGTGCATTCTTTTTTTTTTTTTTTTTTTACTCTTTTTGAGGGATTGGATTGCACTTAGTAACCAGCGAGTGTGTGTCCTTGGCAGCATGCTGCAGCGCGACGTCAGGCAAGTGGGAGGAACGAGCTGCTCACAACACATAGGTCAGGTGACCATGATGACATCTGGTGATGCGGAGCTATCAACATGTGAGTGCGAATGAGATCCTGCTGATTCCCGCGATGCTAGACATGCGCGCAATGTTGCCATGTACACACAGGACGCTTTACAGTCAGACATGTGCATTAGCGCTTGATGAACGCCAACATGCAGCTGGAATGTATTGGGACATGATTACTCCTTGAAGGTAAGAACTCAAGTGCGATCATCTACTATGCAAAACAAGTATTGGGATTTCTGCCTAATGGGATGTCTGTGTTTGGTGGATGGGTATCTGCCCACACACTGCTGATTGGAGTGGATTGTTGGGGGCGGTATAAGTGTTTTACTATTTATATGTTGAATCAATTGTTGTACATTGTATGCTTGACAAAGGCTGAGGACAGCCGAAACGTTGCATTATCTGTCTGCACATATGCTTTGAAATACTACAATAAAGGAGATCGTTGGAGATGCTGCTGTAACATCATTTTTTACAATTGTTCTGTGTCCACGTGGGATCCGTGGTATTGGATACAGCTGCTGCATTCCACATACAAGCTCTGGGATACCGTTTTGTGCGGCTTCTATTCACCTTGATTTTAACAGTGACCTGCACATTGCCTGTCCCTTTAATAGTTCCTGCCCCTTTAATAGTGACCTCCACAGTTCCCGCCCCTTTAACATTGACCTCCACAGTGCCTTCCCCTTTAACAGTGACCTCCACAGTGCCCACCCCTTTAACAGTGACCTCCACAGTGCCCGCCCCTTTAACAGTGACCGCCACAATAACTGCCCTTTTAACAGTGACCACCACAGTGCTCGCCCCTTTAATATTGACCACACCTTTAACAGTGACCTCCACAGTACCCTCCCCTTTAACATTGACCACCCCTTTAACAATGACCTTCAAAGTGGCTGCCCCTTTAACAGTCACCTCCACAGTGCCCGCCCTTTTAAGATTGACAACCCTTTAACAGTGACCTTCATAGTGGCCGCCCCTTTAACAGTGACCTCCACAGTACCCGTCCCTTTAACAGTAACTTCTACAGTGCCCGCCCCTTTAACAGTGACTTCCGCACTTCCTGCGCCCTTTTAACAGTGAACTCCACAGCGCCCATCCGTTTAATGTGGCCCCTGCATGTATCAGTGTAGTTGTGCCGTCATATGTCATATGACTTAATATTTCAGGACCTGGGAACTGCTAAAACAAAAACCTGAGATCAGTTGTTATGGCAACCTGGAGTAGGACCTACAAGCTTCTATTGGCTAATAAGGGACATGTGACCGTGTAAATGGCAGTTCAGATTTAAGTGAAAGGCTTGCTGTCTTCTATTGGCTAATTTAGGTCATTTTTTGGGAATATCTCAGGAACAGTAAGTCCTAGAGAGTCCTTCCTGGACACTTGATGTACTTGTGTGCCAAATTTGGTGAAGATCGGTCTAGTCATTTGGTTGCGCATAAAGAACATCCAGACAAGCATCTAGACAGACAGACAGACAGAAACTCATTTTTAGATATATAAGATACTAGCAGAAGGACCCGGCTTCGCACGGGTATATTTCATCTATTTCATTTTATGTTTCCGGCTGCCGTAAAAAGATATCAAAAGTTTCCCCCATTACAGTACCCGCCCCTTTAACAATGACCTCCACAGTGCCAGGGCAGTATAAATACCCCACATATGACCCCATTTCGGAAAGAAGACACCCAAAGGCATTCCGTGAGGGGCATATTGAGTCCATGAAAGATTGAAATTTTTGTCCCAAGTTAGCGGAAAGGGAGACTTTGTGAGAAAAAAACTAAAAAAATAAATTTCCGCTAACTTGTGCCAAAAAAAAATTCTATGAACTCGCCATGCCCCTCATTGAATACCTTGGGGTGTCTTCTTTCCAAAATGGGGTCACATGTGGGGTATTTATACTGCCCTGGCATTTTAGGGGCCCTAAAGCGTGAGAAGAAGTCTGGGATCCAAATGTCTAAAAATGCCCTCCTAAAAGGAATTTGGGCCCCTTTGCGCATCTAGGCTGCATATAATTGTCACACATGTGGTATCGCCACACTCAGGAGAAGTTGGGCAATGTGTTTTGGGGTGTCATTTTACATATACCCATGCTGGGTGAGATAAATATCTTGGTCAAATGCCAACTTTGTATAAAAAAAATGGGAAAAGTTGCCTTTTGCCAAGATATTTCTCTCACCCAGCATGGGTATATGTAAAATGACACCCCAAAACACATTGCTCAACTTCTCCTGAGTACGGCGATACCAGATGTGTGACACTTTTTTGCAGCCTAGGTGGGCAAAGGGGCCCACATTCCAAAGAGCACCTTTAGGATTTCACAGGGCATATTTTACAGATTTTGATTTCAAACTACTTTGCACGCATTTGGGCCCCTAAAATGCCAGGGCAGTATAACTACCGCACAAGGGACCCCATTTTGGAAAGAAGACGCCTCAAGGTATTTCATAATGGGCATAGTGAGTTCATGGAAGTTTTTATTTTTTGTCACAAGTTATTGGAATATGAGACTTTGTAAGGAAAAAAATAAATAAAAAAACTAACTTGTGACAAAAAATAAAAAGTTCTATGAACTCAATATGCCCATCAGCAAATACCTTAGGGTGTCTACTTTCTGAAATGGGGTTATTTGTGGGGGTTTTCTACAGTCTGGGCATTGTAGAACCTCAGGAAACATGACAGTTACTCAGAAAGTCAGAGCTGCTTCAAACAGCGGAAATTCACATTTTTGCTCCATAGTTTGTAAACTCTATAACTTTTACCGAAACCATTTTTTTTTTACCCAAATATTTTTTTTTAGCAAAGACATGTAGAACAATAAATTTAGAGAAAAATTCATTTATAGATGTCTTTTTTCTTTAAAAAAATTACAATTGAAAGTGAAAAATGTCATTTTTTTGCAAAAATTTGGTTAAATTTTGATTAATAACAAAAAAAGTAAAAATGTCAGCAGCAATGAAATACCACCAAATGAAAGCTCCATTAGTGAGAAGAAAAGGAGGTAAAATTAATTTGTGTGATAAGTTGCATGACTGAGCAATAAACGGTGAAAGTAGTGTAGTGCAGAATTGTAAAAAGTGGTCTGGTCATTAAGGGTGTTTAAGCTAGGGGAGCTGAGGTGGTTAACAGTGACTTTCACAGTGACCGCCCCTTTAAAGGGATTCTGTCACCAAGTTTTAGGCTATAGAGATACGGACGTGCACGGCTAGATCGCCACTAGCATGTCCGCAATATACCTGTCCTATAGGGCTGTGTGCTTTTATTTTCTTTAAAAAAGGATTTTAGAGATATGTAAATTTGTCTTGTAAGGTGCCCAAGGGTCTGTACGAACCTTCCTGGTGCCCAGCCACGCCCGCCTGTGAAGGAGCCCAGCACCGCCTGCGTCCTCCAAAATCTCCTCCTTTCATCACCGATAGATTGCTGTAATCTCGCGATGCGCGAGCTCGCGCATGAGCAGTTCCTTCCCTGAGGCTGATGCCAGCACAGGGAAGGAACACTATACCGGCACTGCGCATCGCGAGATTGCGGCAATCTATCAGTGACGAAAGGAGGACCTCCACAGCAGCCTGGCCCTATCGTGGCCAGAGAGGTACAGTTTTAGGCCAGACAGTCTGGCTTTCAGACTCTCTGTTCTCTGTCCGGCGCAGGGCCTGGACTGACACAGGGATGTTCTTTTGAACAGCTCACTCTCAGACAGCAGCACTGTGTTGTCACATCCATCAGGTGGTACAGGACAGACAATTGAAAAGTTTCAGCACATGGGCATAACCCCTACCTTATAAATAGACCTGATGTGGTCGCCATTTTACATTCAGTCTTTTGTCAGTGTAGGGAAAGGTTGCTGTGTGGAGCAGGGACAGACTGTTAGGGATAAAAACGCTATCAAATAGGTCCACAAAAGTCCTTTTAAGGACTGATATAGGTGTACTATTGATAGGTGTGCAGTATAGAGGGGTGTAATACACTTTTAATATACTTTCTAACTTAGAAAGCATATTATAGTGGATTTGTATTGTGTAGCAGTGGTGATGACTGGTGAGCGTTTCTGCAGCGATACTGCAGCTACACAGAGTGACAAACGGTATTGGAAAAAATAATTATAACTGGTGTGATATACCAGTCACCCCCCAAACAACTGATTGAAGTGGGGTGTTATATATCAATACACTTTCTTTATCGTGTATTTGGGTACTGCAGCATTTGTTTGCTGTTTTTCTGCATTCCCTCTGCTACACACAGTGACAAATGGTATTGGAAAAAAATAATTATAACTGGTGGGGTATACCAGTCGCCCCCCAAAACAACTGATTGAAGCGGGGTGTTATATACCAATATACTATCTTTATAGTGTATTTGGTTACTGCATCATTTGTTTGCTGTTTTGCTGCGTTCCCTCTACAACACACATTGACAAACGATATTGGAAAAATATTATTATAACTAATGTGATATCATTGTGGCTCCCCAAAACAACTAATTGAAGCAGGGTGTTATATAACAATATACTTTCTTTATAGTGTATTTGGGTACTGCAGCATTTTTTTACTGTTTTGCTGCGTTCCCTCTGCTACACACAGTGACAAACGGTCCTGGAAAAATAATTTAAACTGGTGTGATACACCAGTCGCCCCCTAAAAAAATGATAGAATCAGGGGAGTTATATACCTTCTTCCACAAATACTGCTCTTCTATAGAGACTTTTGTCACAGAGTCATTTAAAAAATGACAGGCAGAGGAAGAGGCAGGCCTTTCCGCAGGGGTGATAAGGGTCTGGCAGGTGCACCAGGCCAGAGCCTAAGTGGGAAGTTGCAGAAGGTGCGTGCGATTACATCAAAGGACGTCGGGAGCGCGCATCATCAGCGCGTCCAGTGTCACCCGCGCTCCTAATAATACTATGTGTGCCCCCTAAGCGTCTATGCGCATTCATGCGAATGGTTTTAGGGAGTGATCAGCTCGGCGCTCAGCAGTGTAGTCTGTGTGGAGTTATGTGATGCTGGCCACGTCACATGACCCCTCTGGCTCCCTATTTAAACAGGCAATCTGCTGGCCACAGATTGCCTGTTATTCAGGTTCCACCTGTGTCTCCTTAGATTCCTGATGTACTTACCTGCTGTTTATCCGACATCTCCCTGCCTGTTCCTGCTGTGCTGTACTGCTTTCCTGGTTCCTGATCCTGGCCTGCTCCAGACGATCCCTGGTTACTCCTTTGGTACTTCTAGCTGCTAATAGTAAATAACCTCGGCTTTCTCCTGACCATTCTTTGCTTGTTCCTTTGTACTGTGCTGCATTTCTGGTTTTGACTCGGTCCAGTATTCGTTCTGTTTGTTTTCTGTTCATCCTCCCTGCACTTACACCAAGTTAGGGACTGCCATCTAGTTGTCCCTTGTAATTAGGACTTGCGAGGCAAGTAGACAGGGTCAGGGGCGAGGGTGGAGCGCAGTGGTCACTACCCCCCCCCCCTGTCTGTGTGTGTGTTAATGACCGTTACAGGAGGTAGCAACGGCTGCCACCCAGCAGTCTGACGACAGTATCTAGATCAGCCCAAGGAGGTTGGTCCACGCTGTTGCTGCCTACTCCGAAATCTGTAATGTTAGTGATGGGCAAGGTGACAATGATGACGTGTCAATGGACGTCACGTGGGTGCCCACAAGAGAGGTAGAGGAGGGGAGTTTAGAGGGAGAGAGACGGAGCAGCAGATAGGGAGGTGAAGCAGGCAGAACTTACAGTGCACAGGAGGCAAAAAGCAGACTGAAAATGTATCAGAAGCGAGCCATCTACTATGCATGGTCACATCTGGCACTCCCAGGACGCCGGCACATGGCTCTGCAGTGTGGGCTTTTTTTAACATGTCCGCTGCTGACTATAGTGTTGCCATCTGCAGCCTTTGCTGTCAACGCATAAGTCGTGGTAAGCCAAACACTTACCTAGGGACTACCGCCTTAAGAAGGCTCCTGGCTTCCCATCACCGAGCCCAGTGGGAGTAACGCCGTCAGAACTCACAAAGCCACACTCCCTGCACTCCACGTCCTGCCTCTTCTCCTTCTACTTCTCCTCTCTCCTCCCAATTGTCATCCACTCCACCTTCCACCATGCTGTCCTCGCATTTATCTGGCAAAAGGCAGGCTTCCATGGCCCAAATGTTCGAGCGTAAAAAGATGATGACGCCGGATTACCCTCTTGCCCAAGAGCTGACTGCTGGCTGGTCGGAACTGCTAGCACGCCAACTACTGCCATATAAACTCGTGGACTCAGAGGCCTTTAGAAAATTTGTGGCCATTGGAAGGTCCCCGGAAGGAAATATTTCTCCCAGAGGGGCATCCCAGAGCTATATGGCCACGTTTAGCGGTAAGTGAATGTATCTCTGGCACACAGTGTCGGTGCCAAGATACATCTGACCACAGACACGTGGTCTAGCAAACACAGGCAGGGAAGGTACATAACTTTTACTGCGCACTGGGTGAACCTTCTGATGGCCGTCAAGCATTCAACCCGTGGAACCCGTGTAGATTTCGTGTTACTGTCACGGATTGCATGCAGGCCTGCCTCTTTTTCTCCTCCTCCTACTCCATCCTCCCTCTCCTCCTCGGCTGACTCCTCCTTTGCCGCTGCTACTGTCTCTTCTGCTGCACCCCCCAAGATCTTATTCCCCAGAACCTATTCCACGTGCCAGGTGAGGCCAAGAGCCACACTGGTCCTGCACTCCTTTCAGCTTTGCGGTCACAGGCAGATCAGTGGCTAACCCCGCTCAATTTAACAGTTGGTAAAGTGGTCTGCGGCAACGGTGCTAATCTGCTGAGCGCCGCTGAAACAGGGCAAAATGACACATGTGCCGTAAATGGCTCACGTCATGAACTTACTCATGCAGCGATTTGTTGCCAAATACCTTGGGGTCCAGGACGTCTTGCGGCAGGCCAAGAAAATCTCTGGCCATTTCAGAAGATCTTACACGGCCATGGCTCGCCTTGCTGACATTCAGCGGCGACACAACCTGCCTGTCAGACGTCTGATTTGTGACTGCCCGACGCAATGGAATTCCACCTTGTATATGCTTGATAGGCTGCTCCAGCAGAAAAGTGCAGTTATCGACTTCCTGTACGAACTCTGCAGCAGGACAGGTTCTGGGGAGATTGTTTTTTTATCACCGTGCCAGTGGCTGCTCATGTGCGACTCATGCAGACTTCTGCGGCCATTTGATGAGATCACCAAACTGGTCAGTCGCAGCCAGGGCGCAATCAGTGACATCTTACCTTATGCCTTCTTTCTGGAGCATGCATTGAGTCGTGTCATTGATCAACACGTCGAGGAGCAGGAAGATGAGGAAGTCACAATGCTGGATGAATTCCCAAGGGGGGACTACTCCATCTGAGACAAGTCAACAACAGGAGTCTGAAGAGGAGTCAGAGGAGGATGGTGCAGGGGCAGAGGAAGAGCAAGAAGAGCATCCTTTAAACGTTTCTGGGATCCCTGGTGTTGTCCGTGGATGGGGGGAGGAAAACGAGGACGACATTATCCTGGATGATGATCAGGAGCCAGACCACTCCACCACTTCCAATTTAGTGCAAATGGGGGCCTTCATGCTCCAGTGTTTGAAGAGGGACCCCCGTATAAAAAGCATAAAGGGCAAGGACCAGTACTGGGTGGCAACATACTTAGACCCCAGATCCAGCCTCAGGGAATGAATAGACCGACAGGTGTCGGACTACATCGGGTTAACGACCGATGTGGATGCTCTGAGAAGCAATAAACCCCTGAACTACTGG